>NW_027621223.1:0-6000 GCF_964198595.1 Lampetra fluviatilis
CCACTCACACTCACTCACCCACCCACTCACCCACTCACTCACTCACTCACCCACTCACCCACCCACTCACACTCACTCACTCACCCACTCACACTCACCCACTCACACTCACTCACCCACTCACACTCACTCACCCACCCACTCACTCACTCACTCAGACTCACTCACACTCACTCACTCACACAGTGACACACCACACAGACACACACACAGTGGCACACACACACAGTGACACCCACACACAGTGACACACACACACACAGTGACACACACACAGTGACACACACACAGTGACACACACACAGTGGCACACACACAGTGGCACACACACACAGTGACACTCACTCACTGACCCACTCATTCACCCACACTCCCTCACCCATTCACTCACACTCACCCACCCAGACTCACTCACCCACCCACTCACCCACCCACTCACCCACCCACTATCCCACCCACCCACTCACCCACCCACTCACCCACTCACCCACCCACTCACCCACTCACTCACCCACCACTCACCCACCCACTCACTCACCCACTCACTCACCCCACTCACCCACTCACCCACCCACCCACTCACCCACCCCACCCACACTCACTCACACTCACTCACCACCTACCCACACCACTCACCCACCTACCCACCCACTCACCCACCCACCCACTCACCCACACACCCACCCACCCACTCACCCACCCACCCACCCACTCACCCACTCCACCCCCCCACCCACCCACTCACCCCCCCACCCACCCACTCACCCACCCACCCACCCACTCACCCACCCACCCACCCACTCACCCACCCACCCACCCACTCACCCACCCACCCACTCACCCACCCACTCACCCACTCACCCACCCACCCACCCACTCACCCACCCACCCACCCACTCACCCACCCACCCACCCACTCACCCACCCACCCACCCACTCACCCAACCACTCACTCACCCACCCACTCACCCACCCACCCACCCACTCACCCACACACTCACTCACCCACACTCCCTCACCCACCCACTCACCCACCCACCCACTCACCCACACTCACTCACCCACACTCCCTCACCCACCCACTCACCCATCCACTCACCCACACACTCACTCACCCACTCACCCACCCACACTCACTCACCCACCCACTCACCCACTCACCCACTCACTCACTCACTCACCCACCCACTCACTCACCCACACACCCACTCACTCACTCACCCACCCACCCAACCACTCACCCACCCACCCACCCACCCACTCACCCAACCACTCACTCACCCACCCACTCACCCACCCACTCACCCACTCACCCACACACTCACTCACCCACACTCCCTCACCACCCACTCACCCACCCACTCACCCACCCACCCACTCACCCAACCACTCACTCACCCACCCACCCACTCACCCACACTCACTCACCCACCCACCCAACCACTCACTCACCCACTCACCCACCCACACTCACCCACTCACCCATTCCCTCACCCATTCCCTCACCCACACTCCCTCACCCACCCACCCACCCACCCACTCACCCACCCACCCACCCACCCACTCACCCACCCACTCACCCACCCACTCACCCACTCACCACCCACCCACCCACTCACCCACCACTCACCCACCCACTCACCACTCACCCACCCACTCACCCACTCACCCACCCACTCACCCACTCACCCACACACTCACTCACCCACACTCACTCACCCACCCACTCACCCACTCACCCATCCACTCACCCACCCACTCACCCATTCCCTCACCCACACTCCCTCAACCACCCACTCACCCACCCACTCACCCACTCACCCACCCACTCACCCACTCACCCACCCACTCACCCACTCACCCACCCACTCACCCACCCACTCACCCACCCACTCACCCACCCACACACACACCCACCCACCCACACACACACCCACCCACCCACCCACTCACCCACCCACCCACCCACCCACCCACTCACCCACCCACCCACTCACCCACCCACCCACCCACACACTCACCCACCCACACACACACCCACCCACCCACACACACACCCACCCACCCACCCACTCACCCACCCACCCACCCACACACACACCCCACCCACCCACCCACCCACCCACTCACTCACCCACACATCCACTCACCCACTCACTCACCCACCCAACCACTCACTCACCCACTCACCCACCCACTCACTCACTCACCCACCCAACCACTCACTCACCCACTCACCCACCCACACTCATCACCCACCCACCCAACCACTCACCCACTCACCCACCCACCCACTCACTCACCCACCCACCCACTCACCCACCCACCCACCACTCACCCCCACACTCACCACCACCACCCACCCACACACACACCCACTCACCCCCCACTCACCCACACCCACCCACCCACCACCACCCACCCACACCCACCCACTCACCCACCACACCCCACACCCACCCACTCACCCACTCACTCACCCACCACTCACCCACTCACCCATCCCACACCCCACACCCACCCACCCACCCACTCACCCACTCACCCATTCCCTCACCCACACTCCCTCACCCACTCACCCATCCTCACCCACACACTCACCCACTCACTCACCCACTCACCCACCCACTCACTCACCCACTCACCCATTCCCTCACCCACTCACTCACCCACTCACTCACCCACTCACACACCCCACTCACCCGCCCACTCACTCACCCACTCACCCATCCCCTCACCCACCCACTCACCCACTCCACCCACCCACTCACTCACCCACTCACTCACCCACTCACCACTCACCCATACCCTCACCCACTCACCCACCCACTCACTCACCCACTCACTCACCCACCACTCACCCACCCACTCACTCACCCACTCACTCACCCACTCACCCACTCACCCACCCACCCACTCACCCACCCACACTCACTCACCACTCACCCACCTACCCACCCACTCACCCCACCTACCCACCCACTCACCCACCCACCCACTCACCCACACCCACCCACCCACTCACCCACCCACCCACCCACTCACCCACTCACCCCCCCACCCACCCACTCACCCACCCACCCACCCACCCACTCACCCACCCACCCACCCACCCACTCACCCACCCACCCACTCACCCACCCACCCACTCACCCACCCACTCACCCACTCACCCACCCACCCACCCACTCACCCACCCACCCACCCACTCACCCACCCACCCACTCACCCACCCACCCACCCACTCACCCAACCACTCACTCACCCACCCACTCACTCACCCACACACCCACCTCACCCACCCACCCACTCACCCACCCACCCACCCACTCACCCAACCACTCACTCACCCCACCCACTCACCCACCCACCCACCCACTCACCCACCCACCCACCCACTCACCCACCCACCCACTCACCCACCCACCCACTCACTCACCCACACACTCACTCACCCACCTCCCTCACCCACCCACTCACCCACCCACCCACTCACCCACACTCACTCACCCACACTCCCTCACCCACCCACTCACCCATCCACTCACCCACACACTCACTCACCCACTCACCCACCCACACTCACTCACCCACCCACTCACCCACTCACCCACTCACTCACTCACTCACCCACCCACTCACTCACCCACACACCCACCCACTCACTCACCCACACACCCACTCACTCACTCACCCACCCACCCAACCACTCACCCACCCACCCACCCACCCACTCACCCAACCACTCACTCACCCACGCACTCACCCACCCACTCACCCACTCACCCACACACTCACTCACCCACACTCCCTCACCCACCCACTCACCCACCCACTCACCCACCCACCCACTCACCAACCAACACTCACCCACCCACCCACTCACCCACACTCACTCACCCACCCACCCAACCACTCACTCACCCACTCACCCACCCACACTCACCCACTCACCCATTCCCTCACCCATTCCCTCACCCACACTCCCTCACCCACCCACTCACCCACCCACCCACCCACTCACCCACCCACCCACCCACCCACCCACTCACCCACCCACTCACCCACTCACCCACCCACTCACCCACTCACCCACCCACCCACCCACTCACCCACCCACTCACCCACCCACTCACCCACTCACCCACCCACTCACCCACTCACCCACCCACTCACCCACTCACCCACACACTCACTCACCCACACTCACTCACCCACCCACTCACCCACTCACCCATCCACTCACCCATCCACTCACCCACCCACTCACCCATTCCCTCACCCACACTCCCTCAACCACCCACTCACCCACCCACTCACCCACTCACCCACCCACTCACCCACTCACCCACCCACTCACCCACCCACTCACCCACACACCCACCCACCCACTCACTCACCCACACATCCACTCACCCACTCACTCACCCACCCAACCACTCACTCACCCACTCACCCACCCACTCACTCACCCACCCAACCACTCACTCACCCACTCACCCACCCACACTCACTCACCCACACTCCCTCACCCACCCACCCAACCACTCACCCACTCACCCACCCACCCACTCACTCACCCACCCACCCACTCACCCACCCACCCACCAACTCACCCACACTCACTCACCCACCCACCCGCCCACTCACTCACCCACACACCCACACTCCCTCACCCACCAACTCACCCACACTCACTCACCCACCCAACCACTCACCCACCCACTCACTCACCCACACTCCCTCACCCACCCACTCACCCACTCACTCACCCACTCACTCACCCACTCACTCACCCATTCCCTCACCCACACTCCCTCACCCACCCACTCACCCACTCACCCATTCCCTCACCCACACTCCCTCACCCACTCACCCATTCCCTCACCCACTCACTCACCCACTCACTCACCCACTCACCCACCCACTCACTCACCCACTCACCCATTCCCTCACCCACTCACTCACCCACTCACTCACCCACTCACCCGCCCACTCACTCACCCACTCACCCACTCACCCATCCCCTCACCCACACCACTCACCCACTCACCCCACCCACTCACTCACCCACTCACCCACTCACCCATTCCCTCACCCACTCACCCACCCACTCACCCACCCACTCACCCATTCCCTCACCCACACTCCCTCACCCACGTGTGTAGGCTGCTTGCACGCAACAGAGAGACACGTGGAGAGAGAGACACGTGGAGAGAGAGAGACACACACACAGCAGACGCAGTCACCACGCAGACCACCACTTATTGTACCGTGCGGTTACAGAGGCCCCCTCTACTCACCAAGTCTCAGAGATAAGAAACACAATCTCTGAGCTGGACGTCCAGTTGCACAAATAGATGGTGGTGGTGGCATCTGCAGAACCAGTGGCATCTACATCTGCAGAACGTGAAGAACCAGTGGCATCTACATCTGCAGAACCAGTGGCATCTACATCTGCAGAACGTGAAGAACCAGTGGCATCTACATCTGCAGAACCAGTGGCATCTACATCTGCAGAACGTGAAGAACCAGTGGCATCTACATCTGCAGAACCAGTGGCATCTACATCTGCAGAACGTGAAGAACCAGTGGCATCTACATCTACAGAACGTGAAGAACCAGTGGCATCTACATCTGCAGAACGTGAAGAACCAGTGGCATCTACATCTGAAGAACCAGTGGCATCTACATCTTCAGAACGTGCAGAACCAGTGGCATCTACATCTACAGAACGTGAAGAACCAGTGGCATCTACATCTGCAGAACGCGAAGAACCAGTGGCATCTACATCTGCAGAGCGTGAAGAACCAGTGGCATCTACATCTACAGAACGTGCAGAACCAGTGGCATCTACATCTGCAGAACGTGAAGAACCAGTGGCATCTACATCTGCAGAACGTGAAGAACCAGCGGCATCTACATCTGCAGAACGCGAAGAACCAGTGGCATCTACATCTGCAGAACGTGAAGAACCAGTGGCATCTACATCTGCAGAAC
>NW_027621224.1:0-7500 GCF_964198595.1 Lampetra fluviatilis
GTGAGTGAGTGAGTGGGTGGGTGGGTGAGTGAGTGAGTGAGTGGGTGGGTGAGTGGGTGAGTGGGTGGGTGAGTGAGTTAGTGGGTGAGTGAGTGAGTGAGTGGTGGGTGAGTGGGTGGGTGAGTGGATGAGTGAGTGGGTGGGTGGGTGAGTGGTTGGGTGGGTGGGTGAGTGAGTGGGTGGGTGGGTGGGTGAGTGGATGAGTGAGTGGGTGGGTGGGTGAGTGGTTGGGTGGGTGGGTGAGTGAGTGAGTGGGTGAGTGAGTGAGTGGGTGGGTGGGTGAGTGGGTGGGTGAGTGAGTTAGTGGGTGAGTGAGTGAGTGGGTGAGTGAGTGGGTGAGTGAGTGGGTGGGTGGGTGGGTGAGTGGGTGGGTGGGTGAGTGAGTGGGTGAGTGGGTGGGTGGGTGGGTGGGTGAGTGGGTGGGTGAGTGGGTGGGTGAGTGGGTGGGTGGGTGGGTGAGTGAGTGAGTGGGTGGGTGAGTGAGTGAGTGGGTGGGTGGGTGAGTGAGTGAGTGAGTGAGTGGGTGGGTGAGTGGGTGAGTGGGTGGGTGAGTGAGTTAGTGGGTGAGTGAGTGAGTGAGTGAGTGGTGGGTGAGTGGGTGGGTGAGTGGATGAGTGAGTGGGTGGGTGGGTGAGTGGTTGGGTGGGTGGGTGAGTGAGTGAGTGGGTGAGTGAGTGAGTGGGTGGGTGAGTGAGTGAGTGAGTGAGTGAGTGAGTGGGTGAGTGGGTGGGTGAGTGAGTTAGTGGGTGAGTGAGTGAGTGAGTGGGTGAGTGAGTGGGTGGGTGGGTGAGTGGGTGGGTGGGTGAGTGGGTGGGTGGGTGAGTGAGTGGGTGAGTGGGTGGGTGGGTGGGTGGGTGAGTGGGTGGGTGGGTGGGTGGGTGAGTGAGTGAGTGAGTGGGTGGGTGAGTGGGTGGGTGAGTGAGTGAGTGAGTGAGTGAGTGGGTGAGTGGGTGAGTGAGTGGGTGGGTGGGTGAGTGGGTGGGTGGGTGGGTGAGTGAGTGAGTGAGTGGGTGGGTGAGTGGATGAGTGAGTGGGTGGGTGGGTGAGTGGTTGGGTGGGTGAGTGGGTGAGTGAGTGAGTGAGTGGGTGGGTGGGTGAGTGAGTGGAGTGAGTGAGTGGGTGGGTGAGTGGGTGAGTGGGTGGGTGAGTGAGTTAGTGGGTGAGTGAGTGAGTGAGTGGGTGAGTGGGTGGGTGGGTGAGTGGGTGGGTGGGTGAGTGAGTGAGTGGGTGGGTGAGTGGGTGGGTGAGTGAGTGGGTGAGTGAGTGAGTGAGTGGGTGAGTGAGTGGGTGAGTGGGTGAGTGGGTGAGTGAGTGGGTGGGTGGGTGGGTGGGTGAGTGAGTGAGTGAGTGGGTGGGTGGGTGGGTGAGTGAGTGGGTGGGTGAGTGGGTGAGTGGGTGGGTGAGTGAGTGGGTGGGTGAGTGGGTGAGTGAGTGAGTGAGTCAGTGGTGAGTGAGTGGGTGGGTGGGTGGGTGAGTGGGTGGGTGGGTGAGTGAGTGAGTGGGTGGGTGGGTGAGTGGGTGAGTGGGTGGGTGGGTGGGTGGGTGGGTGAGTGAGTGAGTCAGTGGTGAGTGAGTGGGTGGGTGGGTGAGTGGGTGGGTGGGTGAGTGAGTGAGTGAGTGGGTGGGTGGGTGGGTGGGTGAGTGGGTGAGTGGGTGAGTGGGTGAGTGGGTGGGTGAGTGAGTGGGTGGGTGGTCGAGTGGGTGGGTGAGTGAGTGGGTGAGTGGGTGAGTGAGTGAGTGGGTGAGTGAGTGGGTGGGTGAGTGGGTGAGTGGTGAGTGGGTGGGTGAGTGGATGAGTGGGTGGGTGGGTGAGTGGATGAGTGAGTGAGTGGGTGAGTGGGTGAGTGAGTGAGTGGGTGAGTGAGTGGGTGGGTGAGTGGGTGAGTGGTGAGTAGGTGGGTGAGTGAGTGGGTGGGTGGGTGGGTGGGTGAGTGAGTGGATGAGTGAGTGAGTGGGTGAGTGGGTGGGTGAGTGGATGAGTGGGTGGGTGGGTGAGTGAGTGGGTGAGTGAGTGGGTGAGTGGGTGAGTGAGTGGGTGAGTTGGTGAGTGGTGAGTGGGTGGGTGAGTGGATGAGTGGGTGGGTGGGTGGGTGAGTGGGTGGGTGAGTGGGTGAGTGGGTGGGTGTGAGTGGGTGAGTGGGTGGGTGAGTGGGTGAGTGGGTGGGTGAGTGGGTGAGTGGGTGGGTGAGTGGGTGAGTGGGTGAGGGTGGTGAGTGAGTGAGTGGATGAGTGGGTGAGTGGGTGGGTGGGTGAGTGGATGAGTGGGTGGGTGGGTGGGTGAGTGGGTGGGTGAGTGGGTGAGTGGGTGGGTGAGTGGGTGAGTGGGTGGGTGAGTGGGTGGGTGAGTGGGTGGGTGAGTGGGTGAGTGGGTGGGTGAGTGGGTGAGTGGGTGGGTGAGTGGGTGGGGTGAGTGGGTGGGTGGGTGAGTGGGTGGGTGGGTGGGTGGGTGGGTGAGTGGGTGGGTGGGTGAGTGGGTGGGTGGGTGAGTAGGTGGGTGAG
The DNA here is from genome assembly GCF_964198595.1 of Lampetra fluviatilis. Lineage (NCBI taxonomy): Eukaryota > Metazoa > Chordata > Hyperoartia > Petromyzontiformes > Petromyzontidae > Lampetra > Lampetra fluviatilis. Next base: position 2,500 of record NW_027621224.1, read on the forward strand.
TGGGTGGGTGGGTGAGTGGGTGGGTGAGTGGGTGGGTGGGTGAGTGGGTGAGTGGGTGAGTGGTGAGAGAGTGGGTGGGTGGGTGAGTGAGAGAGTGGGTGAGTGGGTGGGTGAGTGGTGGGTGAGTGAGTGAGTGAGTGAGTGGGTGAGTGGGTGGGTGAGTGAGTGGGTGAGTGAGTGAGTGAGTGGGTGAGTGGTGGGTGAGTGAGTGATTGGGTGAGTGGTGGGTGAGTGGGTGGGTGAGTGGATGAGTGAGTGGGTGGGTGGGTGAGTGGTTGGGTGGGTGAGTGGGTGAGTGAGTGGGTGGGTGGGTGAGTGAGTGAGTGAGTGGGTGAGTGGGTGAGTGAGTTAGTGGGTGAGTGAGTGAGTGGGTGGGTGGGTGGGTGGGTGGGTGGGTGGGTGAGTGAGTGAGTGAGTGGGTGGGTGAGTGGGTGAGTGGGTGGGTGAGTGAGTTAGTGGGTGAGTGAGTGAGTGAGTGGTGGGTGGGTGAGTGGTTGGGTGGGTGAGTGGGTGAGTGAGTGGGTGGGTGGGTGAGTGAGTGAGTGAGTGGGTGAGTGGGTGAGTGAGTTAGTGGGTGAGTGAGTGAGTGGGTGGGTGGGTGGGTGGGTGGGTGAGTGAGTGAGTGGGTGGGTGAGTGGGTGAGTGGGTGGGTGAGTGAGTTAGTGGGTGAGTGAGTGAGTGAGTGGTGGGTGAGTGGGTGGGTGAGTGGATGAGTGAGTGGGTGGGTGGGTGAGTGGTTGGGTGGGTGGGTGAGTGAGTGAGTGGGTGAGTGAGTGGGTGGGTGGGTGAGTGAGTGAGTGAGTGGGTGAGTGGGTGGGTGAGTGAGTTAGTGGGTGAGTGAGTGAGTGAGTGAGTGGGTGAGTGAGTGGGTGAGTGAGTGGGTGGGTGGGTGAGTGGGTGGGTGGGTGAGTGGGTGGGTGGGTGAGTGAGTGGGTGAGTGGGTGGGTGGGTGGGTGGGTGAGTGGGTGGGTGGGTGGGTGAGTGAGTGAGTGGGTGAGTGAGTGGGTGGGTGAGTGGGTGGGTGAGTGAGTGGGTGAGTGAGTGAGTGAGTGAGTGGGTGAGTGAGTGGGTGGGTGGGTGGGTGGTGAGTGAGTGGTGAGTGGGTGGGTGGGTGAGTGAGTGAGTGAGTGAGTGGGTGGGTGAGTGGATGAGTGAGTGGGTGGGTGGGGTGAGTGGGTGAGTGAGTGGTGGGTGGTGAGTGAGTGAGTGGGTGGGTGGGTGGGTGGGTGGGTGAGTGAGTGAGTGAGTGGGTGGGTGAGTGGGTGAGTGGGTGGGTGAGTGAGTTAGTGGGTGAGTGAGTGAGTGAGTGGGTGAGTGGGTGGGTGGGTGAGTGGGTGGGTGGGTGAGTGGGTGGGTGGGTGAGTGAGTGAGTGAGTGAGGTGGGTGGGTGAGTGGGTGGGTGAGTGAGTGAGTGGGTGAGTGAGTGGTGAGTGGGTGAGTGAGTGGGTGAGTGAGTGAGTGGGTGAATGAGTGGGTGGGTGGGTGGGTGGGTGAGTGAGTGAGTGAGTGGGTGGGTGGGTGGGTGGGTGAGTGAGTGGGTGGGTGAGTGGGTGAGTGGGTGGGTGAGTGAGTGGGTGGGTGAGTGGGTGAGTGAGTGAGTGAGTCAGTGGTGAGTGAGTGGGTGGGTGGGTGGGTGGGTGGGTGAGTGGGTGGGTGGGTGAGTGAGTGAGTGGGTGGGTGGGTGAGTGGGTGAGTGGGTGGGTGGGTGGGTGAGTGAGTGAGTGAGTCAGTGGTGAGTGAGTGGGTGGGTGGGTGAGTGAGTGAGTGGGTGGGTGGGTGAGTGGGGTGAGTGAGTGAGTGGGTGAGTGAGTGGGTGGGTGAGTGGGTGAGTGGTGAGTGGGTGGGTGAGTGGATGAGTGGGTGGGTGGGTGAGTGGGTGGGTGAGTGGTGAGTAGGTGGGTGAGTGGATGAGTGGGTGAGTGGGTGGGTGAGTGGGTGGGTGGGTGGGTGAGTGGATGAGTGGGTGGGTGGGGTGAGTGAGTGGGTGGGTGAGTGGGTGAGTGGGTGAGTGAGTGGGTGAGTGGTGAGTGGGTGGGTGAGTGGGATGAGTGGGGTGGGTGGGTGGGTGAGTGGGTGGGTGAGTGGGTGAGTGGGTGGGTGAGTGGGTGAGTGGGTGGGTGAGTGGGTGAGTGGGTGGGTGAGTGGGTGAGTGGGGTGGGTGAGTGGGTGAGTGGGTGGTGGTGAGTGAGTGGTGGGTGAGTGGGTGGGTTAGTGAGTGGGTGAGTGGGTAGGGTGGGTGAGTGAGTGGGTGAGTGGGTGGGTTAGTGAGTGGGTGAGTGGGTGAGTGGGTGGGTGGGTGAGTGGGTGGGTGAGTGGGTGGGTGGGTGAGTGGGTGGGTGGGTGAGTGAGTGGTGAGTGGGTAGGTGGGTGAGTGAGTGGGTGAGTGGGTGGGTTAGTGAGTGGGTGAGTGGGTGAGTGGGTGGGTGGGTGAGTGGGTGGGTGAGTGGGTGGGTGGGTGAGTGGGTGGGTGGGTGGGTGGGTGGGTGGGTGAGTGGGTGGGTGGGTGAGTGGGTGGGGTGGGTGGGTGAGTGGGTGGGTGGGTGAGTGGGTGGGTGAGTGGGTGGGTGAGTGGGTGAGTGGTGAGAGAGTGGGTGGGTGGGTGAGTGAGAGAGTGGGTGAGTGGGTGGGTGAGTGGATGAGTGGGTGGGTGAGTGGGTGAGTGAGTGGATGAGTGGGTGGGTGGGTGGGTGAGTGGGTGGGTGAGTGAGTGAGTGGGTGAGTGGGTGAGTGGGTGAGTGGTGAGAGAGTGGGTGGATGGGTGAGTGAGAGAGTGGGTGAGTGGGTGAGTGAGTGAGTGGGTGAGTGAGTGGGTGAGTGGGTGAGTGGGTGAGTGAGTGGGTGAGTGGGTGGTGAGTGGGTGAGTGAGTGGGTGAGTGAGTGAGTGGGTGAGTGAGTGAGTGGGTGAGTGAGTGGGTGAGTGGGTGAGTGAGTGAGTGGGTGAGTGAGTGAGTGGGTGAGTGAGTGGGTGAGTGAGTGAGTGGGTGAGTGAGTGAGTGAGTGGGTGAGTGAGTGAGTGGGTGAGTGAGTGGGTGAGTGAGTGAGTGGGTGAGTGAGTGGGTGGGTGAGTGAGTGGGTGAGTGAGTGGTGAGTGTTACTCTGTCTCCAGCTGTCCGCGGCATCCATGCCGTTGAGACGGAGGTAGACCAGCAGTGATCCCTGAGGAGAGAGACACACAGTGACACACACAGTGACACACACAGTGACACACACACACAGTGACACACACAGTGACACACACACAGTGACACACACACACAGACACACACAGTGACACACACAGTGACACACACACAGTGACACACACAGTGACACACACACACACAGTGACACACACACAGTGACACACACACAGTGACACACACACAGTGACACACACAGTGACACACACACACAGTGACACACAGTGACACACACACACAGTAACACACACTTACACACACAGTGACACACACACACAGACACACACAGTGACACACACAGTGACACACACACACAGACACACACAGTGACACACACAGTGACACACACACAGTGACACACACACACACAGACACACACAGTGACACACACACAGTGACACACACACAGTGACACACACACACAGACACACACAGTGACACACACACACAGTGACACACACAGTGACAGACACAGTGACACACACACACAGTGACACACACACAGTGACACACACAGTGACACACACACAGTGACACACACACACACAGTGACACACACAGTGACACACACACAGTGACACACACACACAGTGACACACACAGTGACACACACACAGTGACACACACACACAGTGACACACACAGTGACACACACACAGTGACACACACACAGTGACACACACAGTGACACACACACACACACAGTGACACACACACACAGTGACACACACAGTGACACACACACACAGTGACACACACAGTGACACACACACACAGTGACACACACAGTGACACACACAGTGACACAAACACAGTGATACACACACACAGTGACACACACACACAGTGACACACACACACAGACACACACAGTGACACACAGACACAGTGACACACAGACACAGTGACACACACACACAGTGACACACACACAGTGACACACACAGTGACACACACACACAGTGACACACACACACAGTGACACACACAGTGACACACACACACAGTGACACACACACAGTGACACACACACAGTGACACACACACAGTGACACACACAGTGACACACACAGTGACACACACACAGTGACACACAGTGACACACACACACAGTGACACACACACAGTGACACACACAGTGACACACACACACACAGTGACACACACACAGTGACACACACACAGTGACACACACACACACAGTGACACACACACAGTGACACACAGTGACACACACACAGTGACACACACACACAGTGACACACACAGTGACACACACACAGTGACACACACAGTGACACACACACACACAGTGACACACACACAGTGACACACACACAGTGACACACACACACACAGTGACACACACACACACAGTGACACACAGTGACACACAGTGACACACACAGTGACACACACACAGTGACACACACACAGTGACACACACAGTGACACACACAGTGACACACACACAGTGACACAGACAGTGACACACACAGTGACACACACAGTGACACACACAGTGACACACAGTGACACACACACAGTGACACACACACAGTGACACACACACAGTGACACACACACACAGTGACACACACACAGTGACACACACACACACACAGTGACACACACACAGTGACACACAGTGACACACAGTGACACACACAGTGACACACACACAGTGACACACAGTGACACACACAGTGACACACACAGTGAAACACAGTGACACACACAGTGACACACACACAGTGACACACACACAGTGACACACACAGACACACACACAGACACACACACACATACACACAGACACAGT
>NW_027621224.1:15000-60000 GCF_964198595.1 Lampetra fluviatilis
GAGACACAGGGAGGGCAGTGTCCATCGGCTGTCTCTGTGTGTCCCACCCAGCTGAGAGACACACAGACAGAGACACAGAGACAGAGAGACACAGCGTGAGACACACAGAGTGAGATACAGAGACACACAGAGACACACAGAGACACACAGAGACACACGGAGACACAGGGAGGGCAGTGTCCATCGGCTGTCTCTGTGTGTCCCACCCAGCTGTGAGACACACAGACAGAGACACAGAGACAGAGAGACACAGCGTGAGACACACAGAGTGAGTTACACAGAGAGACAGAGAGATGCACAGAGACACACAGAGACACAGAGACACACAGAGACACACAGAGACACACAGAGACACACAGAGACACACAGAGACACAGAGACACACAGACACACAGAGACACAGAGACACACAGACACACAGAGACACACAGAGACACACAGAGACACACAGAGACACACAGAGACACAGAGACACACAGACACACAGAGACACAGAGACACACAGACACACAGAGACACACAGACACACAGAGACACACAGACACACAAAGACACAGAGACACACAGACACACAGAGACACACAGACACACAGAGACACACAGAGACACACAGAGACACACAGAGACACAGAGACACACAGAGACACACAGACACACAGAGACACACAGACACACAGAGACACAGAGACACACAGACACACAGAGACACACAGAGACACAGAGACACACAGACACACAGAGACACAGAGACACACAGACACACAGACACACAGAGACACACAGACACACAGACACACAGAGACACACAGAGACACACAGAGACACACAGAGACACAGAGACACACAGACACACAGACACACAGAGACACAGAGACACACAGACACACAGAGACACACAGAGACACACAGAGACACACAGAGACACACAGACACACAGAGACACAGAGACACACAGACACACAGAGACACACAGACACACAGAGACACACAGACACACAGACACACAGAGACACAGAGACACACAGAGACACACAGAGACACACAGACACACAGAGACACACAGACACACAGAGACACACAGACACACAGAGACACACAGAGACACACAGACACACAGAGACACACAGAGACACAGAGACACACACAGAGTGAGACACAGGGAGGGCAGTGTCCATCGGCAGTCTCTGTGTGTCCCACCCAGCTGAGAGACACACAGACAGAGACACAGAGACAGAGAGACACAGCGTGAGACACACAGAGTGAGATGCACAGAGACACACGGAGACACACAGAGTGAGACAGAGAGACGCACAGAGACACACAGAGACACACAGACACACAGAGACACAGAGACACACAGAGACACACAGAGACACACAGAGTGAGACAGAGAGACGCACAGAGACACACAGAGACACACAGACACACAGAGACACAGAGACACACAGAGACACACAGAGACACACAGAGACACACAGAGTGAGACAGAGAGACGCACAGAGACACACAGAGACACACAGACACACACAGACACACAGAGACACAGAGACACAGAGACACACAGACACACAGAGACACAGAGACACACAGAGACACACAGACACACAGAGACACAGAGACACACAGAGACACACAGAGACACACAGAGACACACAGAGTGAGACAGAGAGACACACAGAGACACACAGAGACACACAGAGACACAGAGACACACAGAGACACACAGAGACACACAGAGACACAGAGAGACACAGAGTGAGACACACAGAGAGACAGAGAGACACACGGAGACACAGGGAGGGCAGTGTCCATCGGCTGTCTCTGTGTGTCCCACCCAGCTGAGAGACACACAGACAGAGACACAGAGACAGAGAGACACAGCGTGAGACACACAGAGACACACAGAGAGACAGAGAGATGCACAGAGACACACACAGAGACACACAGAGACACACAGACACACAGAGACACAGAGACACACAGAGACACACAGAGTGAGACAGAGAGACGCACAGAGACACACAGAGACACACAGACACACAGAGACACAGAGACACACAGAGACACACAGAGACACACAGAGTGAGACAGAGAGACGCACAGAGACACACAGAGACACACAGACACACAGAGACACAGAGACACACAGAGACACACAGAGACACACAGAGTGAGACAGAGAGACACACAGAGACACACAGAGACACACAGACACACAGAGACACAGAGACACACAGAGACACACAGAGACACAGAGACACACAGAGACACACACAGAGTGAGACACAGGGAGGGCAGTGTCCATCGGCTGTCTCTGTGTGTCCCACCCAGCTGTGAGACACAGACACAGAGAGTGAGACAGAGACAGAGAGACACAGCGTGAGACACATAAAGACACAGAGAGACACACAGAGAGTGTGACACACATAGACACACAGAGACACAGAGAGATTCACAGAGACACACACAGAGACACACACACAGACACACACACAGACACACAGAGACACACACACACAGACACACAGAGACACACACACAGACACACAGAGACACACACACACAGACACACACAGACACACACACAAACACACAGAGACACACACACACAGACACACAGAGACACACACACAGACACACAGAGACACACACACAGACACACAGAGACACACACACAGACACACAGAGACACACACACACAGACACACACAGACACACACACAGACACACAGAGACACACACACACAGACACACAGAGACACACACACAGACACACAGAGACACACACACAGACACACAGAGACACACACACAGACACACAGAGACACACACACAGACACACAGAGACACACACACACAGACACACAGAGACACACACACAGACACACAGAGACACACACACAGACACACAGAGACACACACACAGACACACAGAGACACACACACACAGACACACAGAGACACACACACAAACACACAGAGACACACACACAGACACACAGAGACACACACACAGACACACAGAGACACACACACAGACACACAGAGACACACACACAGACACACACAGACACACACACAAATACACAGAGACACACACACAGACACACAGAGACACACACACAGACACACACACAGACACACAGAGACACACAGGGTGAGACAGAGAGACACAGGAAGAGAGACACGGGGATAGAGACACGGGGAGAGACACAGGGAGAGAGACACGGGGAGAGAGACACAGGGAGAGAGACACGGGAAGAGAGAGACACGGGGAGAGAGACACGGGGAGAGAGACACAGGGAGAGAGACACGGGAAGAGAGAGACACGGGGAAAGAGAGACACGGGGAAAGAGAGACACGGGGAGAGAGACACGGGGAGAGAGACACGGGAAGAGAGAGACACGGGGAGAGAGACACACGGGGAGAGAGAGACACGGGGAGAGAGAGAGACACGGGGAGAGACACGGGGAGAGAGACACGAGGAGAGAGAGACACGGGGAGAGAGACACGGGGAGAGAGAGACACGGGGAGAGAGAGAGACACGGGGAGAGACACGGGGAGAGAGACACGGGGAGAGAGAGACACGGGGAGAGAGAGACACGGGGAGAGAGAGAGACACGGGGAGAGACACGGGGAGAGAGACACGAGGAGAGAGAGACACGGGGAGAGAGACACAGGGAGAGAGACACGGGAAGAAAGAGACACGGGGAGAGAGAGACACGGGGAGAGAGAGACACGGGGAGAGAGACACGGGGAGAGAGACACGGGGAGAGAGACACGGGGAGAGAGAGACACGGGGAGAGAGAGACACGGGGAGAGAGACACGGGGAGAGAGACACGAGGAGAGAGACACGGGGAGAGACACGGGGAGAGAGAGACACGGGGAGAGAGACACGGGGAGAGAGACACGAGGAGAGAGACACGGGGAGAGACACGGGGAGAGAGAGACACGGGGAGAGAGACACGGGGAGAGAGACACGAGGAGAGAGACACGGGGAGAGACACGGGGAGAGAGAGAGACACGGGGAGAGACACGGGGAGAGAGAGACACGGGGAGAGAGAGACACGGGGAGAGAGACACGGGGAGAGAGAGACACGGGGAGAGAGAGACACGGGGAGAGAGAGACACGGGGAGAGAGAGACACGGGGAGAGAGAGACACGGGGAGAGACACGGGGAGAGACACGAGGAGAGAGAGACACGGGGAGAGAGACACGGGGAGAGAGAGACACGGGGAGAGAGACACGGGGAGAGAGACACGGGGAGAGAGACACGGGGAGAGAGAGACACGGGGAGAGAGACACGGGGAGAGAGACACGGGGAGAGACACGGGGAGAGAGAGAGACACGGGGAGAGACACGGGGAGAGAGAGACACGGGGAGAGAGAGACACGGGGAGAGAGACACGGGGAGAGAGAGACACGGGGAGAGAGAGACACGGGGAGAGAGAGACACGGGGAGAGAGAGAGACACGGGGAGAGACACGGGGAGAGAGACACGAGGAGAGAGAGACACGGGGAGAGAGACACGGGGAGAGAGAGACACGGGGAGAGAGAGAGACACGGGGAGAGACACGGGGAGAGAGACACGAGGAGAGAGAGACACGGGGAGAGAGACACGGGGAGAGAGAGACACGGGGAGAGAGAGACACGGGGAGAGAGAGACACGGGGAGAGAGAGAGACACGGGGAGAGACACGGGGAGAGAGACACGAGAGAGAGAGACACGAAGAGAGAGAGACACGGGGAGAGAGACACGGGGAGAGACACGGGGAGAGAGACACGGGGAGAGAGACAAGGGGAGAGAGACACGGGGAGAGAGACACGGGGAGAGAGACACGGGGAGAGAGACACGGGAAGAAAGAGACACGGGGAGAGAGAGACACGGGGAGAGAGAGACACGGGGAAGAGAGACACGGGGAGAGAGACACGGGGAGAGAGACACGGGGAGAGAGAGACACGGGGAGAGAGAGACACGGGGAGAGAGACACGGGGAGAGAGACACGAGGAGAGAGACACGGGGAGAGACACGGGGAGAGAGAGACACGGGGAGAGAGACACGGGGAGAGAGACACGAGGAGAGAGACACGGGGAGAGACACGGGGAGAGAGAGACACGGGGAGAGAGACACGGGGAGAGAGACACGAGGAGAGAGACACGGGGAGAGACACGGGGAGAGAGAGAGACACGGGGAGAGACACGGGGAGAGAGAGACACGGGGAGAGAGAGACACGGGGAGAGAGACACGGGGAGAGAGAGACACGGGGAGAGAGAGACACGGGGAGAGAGAGACACGGGGAGAGAGAGACACGGGGAGAGAGAGACACGGGGAGAGACACGGGGAGAGACACGAGGAGAGAGAGACACGGGGAGAGAGACACGGGGAGAGAGACACGGGGAGAGAGACACGGGGAGAGAGAGACACGGGGAGAGAGACACGGGGAGAGAGACACGAGGAGAGAGACACGGGGAGAGACACGGGGAGAGAGAGAGACACGGGGAGAGACACGGGGAGAGAGAGACACGGGGAGAGAGAGACACGGGGAGAGAGACACGGGGAGAGAGAGACACGGGGAGAGGAGAGACACGGGGAGAGAGACACGGGGAGAGAGAGAGAGACACGGGGAGAGACACGGGAGAGAGAGACACGGGGAGAGAGAGACACGGGGAGAGAGACACGGGGAGAGAGAGACACGGGAGAGAGAGACACGGGGAGAGACACGGGGAGAGAGAGACACGGGAGAGAGAGACACGGGAGAGAGAGACACGGGGAGAGAGAGACACGGGGAGAGAGAGACACGGGGAGAGAGAGAGACACGGGGAGAGAGACACGGGGAGAGAGACACGAGAGAGAGAGACACGGGGAGAGAGAGACACGGGGAGAGAGACACGGGAGAGAGAGACACGGGGAGAGAGACACGGGGAGAGAGACACGGGGAGAGAGACACGGGGAGAGAGAGACACGGGAGAGAGAGACACGGGGAGAGAGAGACACGAGGAGAGAGACACGGGAGAGACACGGGGAGAGAGAGACACGGGGAGAGAGAGACACGGGAGAGAGAGACACGGGGAGAGAGACACGGGGAGAGAGAGACACGGGGAGAGAGAGAGACACGGGGAGAGAGACACGGGGAGAGAGACACGGGGAGAGAGAGACACGGGGAGAGAGAGAGACACGGGGAGAGACACGGGAGAGAGAGACACGGGAGAGAGAGACACGGGAGAGAGACACGGGGAGAGAGAGACACGGGAGAGAGAGACACGGGGAGAGAGAGACACGGGAGAGAGAGAGACACGGGGAGAGAGAGACACGGGGAGAGACACGGGGAGAGACACGAGGAGAGAGAGACACGGGGGAGAGAGACACGGGGAGAGAGAGACACGGGGAGAGAGACACGGGGAGAGAGACACGGGGAGAGAGAGACACGGGGAGAGAGACACGGGGAGAGAGACACGAGGAGAGAGACACGGGGAGAGAGACACGGGAGAGAGACACGAGGAGAGAGACACGGGGAGAGACACGGGGAGAGAGAGACACGGGAGAGAGACACGGGGAGAGAGACACGGGGAGAGAGAGACACGGGAGAGAGAGACACGGGAGAGAGAGACACGGGGAAGAGAGAGACACGGGGAGAGAGAGACACGGGGAGAGAGAGACACGGGGAGAGAGAGACACGGGGAGAGACACGGGAGAGAGACACGGGGAGAGACACGGGAGAGAGAGACACGGGGAGAGAGAGACACGGGGAGAGAGAGACACGGGGAGAGAGACACGGGAGAGAGACACGGGGAGAGAGACACGGGGAGAGAGACACGAGGAGAGAGACACGGGGAGAGAGACACGGGAGAGAGAGAGACACGGGGAGAGACACGTGGAGAGAGAGACACGGGGAGAGAGAGACACGGGGAGAGAGACACGGGAGAGAGAGACACGGGAAGAGAGACACGGGAGAGAGAGTCACGGGGGAGAGAGAGAGACACGGGGAGAGACACGGGGAGAGAGACACGAGGAGAGAGAGACACGGGGAGAGACGACACGGGAGAGAGAGACACGGGGAGAGAGAGAGACCGGGGAGAGACACGGGGAGAGAGACACGAGGAGAGAGAGACACGGGGAGAGAGACACGGGGAGAGAGAGACACGGGGAGAGAGAGACACGGGGAGAGAGAGAGACACGGGGAGAGACACGGGGAGAGAGACACGAAGAGAGAGAGACACGAAGAGAGAGAGACACGGGGAGAGAGACACGGGGAGAGACACGGGGAGAGAGACACGGGGAGAGAGACAAGGGGAGAGAGACACGGGGAGAGAGACAAGGGGAGAGAGACACGGGGAGAGAGACACGAGGAGAGAGACACGGGGAGAGACACGGGGAGAGAGAGACACGGGGAGAGAGAGACAAGGGGAGAGAGACACGGGGAGAGAGACACGGAGAGAGAGAGACACGGGGAGAGAGAGAGACACGGGGAGAGAGACACGGGGAGAGAGACACGGGGAGAGAGAGACACGGGGAGAGAGAGAGACACGGGGAGAGACACGGGGAGAGAGAGACACGGGGAGAGAGAGACACGGGGAGAGAGACACGGGGAGAGAGAGACACGGGGAGAGAGAGACACGGGGAGAGAGAGACACGGGGAGAGAGAGACACGGGGAGAGAGAGACACGGGGAGAGACACGCGGAGAGACCCGAGGAGAGAGAGACACGGGGAGAGAGACACGGGGAGAGAGAGACACGGGGAGAGAGACACGGGGAGAGAGACACGGGGAGAGAGAGACACGGGGAGAGAGACACGGGGAGAGAGACACGAGGAGAGAGACACGGGGAGAGACACGGGGAGAGAGAGAGACACGGGGAGAGACACGGGGAGAGAGAGACACGGGGAGAGAGAGACACGGGGAGAGAGACACGGGGAGAGAGAGACACGGGGAGAGAGAGACAAGGGGAGAGAGACACGGGGAGAGAGACACGGAGAGAGAGAGACACGGGGAGAGAGAGAGACACGGGGAGAGAGACACGGGGAGAGAGACACGGGGAGAGAGAGACACGGGGAGAGAGAGAGACACGGGGAGAGACACGGGGAGAGAGAGACACGGGGAGAGAGAGACACGGGGAGAGAGACACGGGGAGAGAGAGACACGGGGAGAGAGAGACACGGGGAGAGAGAGACACGGGGAGAGAGAGACACGGGGAGAGAGAGACACGGAGAGAGAGACACGCGGAGAGACCCGAGGAGAGAGAGACACGGGGAGAGAGACACGGGGAGAGAGAGACACGGGGAGAGAGACACGGGGAGAGAGACACGGGGAGAGAGAGACACGGGGAGAGAGACACGGGGAGAGAGACACGAGGAGAGAGACACGGGGAGAGACACGGGGAGAGAGAGAGACACGGGGAGAGACACGGGGAGAGAGAGACACGGGGAGAGAGAGACACGGGGAGAGAGACACGGGGAGAGAGAGACACGGGGAGAGAGAGACACGGGGAGAGAGAGACACGGGGAGAGAGAGAGACACGGGGAGAGACACGGGGAGAGAGACACGAGGAGAGAGAGACACGGGGAGAGAGACACGGGGAGAGAGAGACACGGGGAGAGAGAGAGACACGGGGAGAGACACGGGGAGAGAGACACGAGGAGAGAGAGACACGGGGAGAGAGACACGGGGAGAGAGAGACACGGGGAGAGAGAGACACGGGGAGAGAGAGAGACACGGGGAGAGACACGGGGAGAGAGACACGAAGAGAGAGAGACACGAAGAGAGAGAGACACGGGGAGAGAGACACGGGGAGAGACACGGGGAGAGAGACACGGGGAGAGAGACACGGGGAGAGAGACAAGGGGAGAGAGACACGGGGAGAGAGACAAGGGGAGAGAGACACGGGGAGAGAGACACGAGGAGAGAGACACGGGGAGAGACACGGGGAGAGAGAGACACGGGGAGAGAGAGACAAGGGGAGAGAGACACGGGGAGAGAGACACGGGGAGAGAGACACGGAGAGAGAGAGACACGGGGAGAGAGAGAGACACGGGGAGAGAGACACGGGGAGAGAGACACGGGGAGAGAGAGACACGGGGAGAGAAAGAGACACGGGGAGAGACACGGGGAGAGAGAGACACGGGGAGAGAGAGACACGGGGAGAGAGAGACACGGGGAGAGAGAGACACGGGGAGAGAGAGACACGGGGAGAGAGACACGGGGAGAGAGAGACACGGGGAGAGAGACACGGGGAGAGAGAGACACGGGGAGAGAGAGACACGGGGAGAGAGACACGGGGAGAGAGACACACGGGGAGAGAGAGAGACATGGGGAGAGAGAGACGCGGTGAGAGAGACACGGTGAGAGAGAGACACGGGGAGAGAGACACGGGGAGAGAAAGACAAGGGGAGAGAGACACGGGGAGAGAGACGCGGGGAGAGAGACACGGGGAGAGAGAGACACGGGGAGAGAGAGACACGGGGAGAGAGACACGGGGAGAGAGACACGGGGAGAGAGACACGGGGAGAGAGACACGGGGAGAGAGACACGAGGAGAGAGAGAGACACGGGGAGAGAGAGACACGGGGAGAGACACGGGGAGAGAGACACGAGGAGAGAGAGACACGGGGAGAGAGAGAGACACGGGGAGAGAGAGACACGGGGAGAGAGAGAGACACGGGGAGAGACACGGGGAGAGAGACACGAGGAGAGAGAGACACGGGGAGAGAGACACGGGGAGAGAGAGACACGGGGAGAGAGAGAGACACGGGGAGAGACACGGGGAGAGAGACACGGGGAGAGAGAGACACGGGGAGAGAGAGACACGGGGAGAGAGACACGGGGAGAGACACGGGGAGAGAGACACGAGGAGAGAGAGACACGGGGAGAGAGACACGGGGAGAGACACGGGGAGAGAGACACGGGGAGAGAGACACGGGGAGAGAGACACGGGGAGAGAGAGACACGGGGAGAGAGAGACACGGGGAGAGAGACACGGGGAGAGAGACACGGGGAGAGAGACACGGGGAGAGAGACACGGGGAGAGAGACACGGGGAGAGAGACACGAGGAGAGAGACACGGGGGGAGAGAGACACGGGGAGAGAGACACGGGGAGAGAGACACGGGGAGAGAGAGACAAGGGGAGAGAGACACGGGGAGAGAGACACGGGAAGAGAGAGACACGGGGAGAGAGAGACAAGGGGAGAGAGACACGGGGAGAGAGACACGGGGAGAGAGACGCGGGGAAAGAGAGACACAGGGAGAGAGACACGGGGAGAGAGACGCGGGGAGAGAGAGACACAGGGAGAGAGACACGGGAAGAGAGAGACACGGGGAGAGAGACACGGGGAGAGACACAGGGAGAGAGACACGGGAAGAGAGAGACACGGGGAGAGAGAGACACGGGGAGAGAGACACGGGGAGAGAGACACGGGGAGAGAGAGACACGGGGAAAGAGAGAGACACGGGGAGAGAGACACGGGGAGAGAGAGACACAGGGAGAGAGAGACACGGGGAGAGACACGGGGAGAGAGAGACACGTGTTAGAGAGAGACACGGGGAGAGAGACACGGGGGGAGAGAGACACGGGGAGAGAGACACGGGGAGAGAGAGACACGGGGAGAGAGACACGGGGAGAGAGACACGGGGAGAGAGACACGGGGAGAGAGACACGGGGAGAGAGACACGGGGAGAGAGACACGGGGAGAGAGACACAGGGAGAGAGACACGGGAAGAGAGAGACACGGGGAGAGAGAGACACGGGGAGAGAGAGACACAGGGAGAGAGAGAGACACGGGGAGAGAGACACAGGGAGAGAGACACGGGAAGAGAGAGACACGGGAAGAGAGAGACACGGGGAGAGAGAGACACGGGGAGAGAGACACGGGGAGAGAGACACGGGGAGAGAGACACGGTGAGAGAGAGACACGGTGAGAGAGAGACACGGGGAGAGAGAGACACGGGGAGAGAGACACGGGGAGAGAGAGACACGGGGAGAGAGAGACACGGGGAGAGAGAGACACGGGGAGAGAGAGACACGGGGAGAGAGACACGGGGAGAGAGAGACACGGGGAGAGAGAGACACGGGGAGAGAGACACGGGGAGAGAGAGACACGGGGAGAGAGAGACACGGGGAGAGAGAGACACAGGGAGAGAGAGACACGGGGAGAGAGACACGGGGAGAGAGAGACACGGGGAGAGAGAGACACGGGGAGAGAGACACGGGGAGAGAGACACGGGGAGAGAGAGACACGGGGGGAGAGAGACACGGGGAGAGAGAGACACAGGGAGAGAGAGACACGGGGAGAGAGACACGGGGAGAGAGAGACACGGGGAGGGAGAGACACGGGGAGAGAGACACGGGGAGAGAGACACGGGGAGAGAGACACGGGGAGAGAGAGACACGTGTTAGAGAGAGACACGGGGAGAGAGACACGGGGAGAGAGAGACACAGGGAGAGAGAGACACGTGTTAGAGAGAGACACGGGGGGAGAGACACGGGGAGAGAGAGACACAGGGAGAGAGAGACACGGGGAGAGAGACACGGGGAGAGAGAGACACGGGGAGAGAGACACGGGGAGAGAGAGACGGGGAGAGAGACACGGGGAGAGAGAGACACGTGTTAGAGAGAGACACGGGGAGAGAGACACGGGGGGAGAGAGACACGGGGAGAGAGAGAAACGGGGAGAGAGACACGGGGAGAGAGAGACACGGGGAGAGAGACACGGGGAGAGAGACACGGGGAGAGAGAGACACGGGGAGAGAGACACGGGGAAACAGAGGGACAGGGGGAGAGAGAGAGACACGGGGAGAGAGACACGGGGAGAGAGACACGGGGAGAGAGACACGGGGAGAGAGAGACACGGTGAGAGAGAGACACGGGGAGAGAGACACGGGGAGAGAGACACGGGGAGAGAGAGACACGGTGAGAGAGAGACAAGGGGAGAGAGACACACAGGGAGAGAGAGACACGGAGGGGGAGAGAGACACGGGGAGAGAGACGCGGTGAGAGAGAGACACGGGGGGAGAGAGACACGGGGGGAGAGAGACACGGGGAGAGAGAGACACGGGGAGAGAGACACGGGGAGAGAGAGACACGGGGAGAGAGACATGGGGAGAGAGACACGGTGAGAGAGAGACACGGGGAGAGAGAGAGACACGGGGAGAGAGAGACACGGGGAGAGAGAGACACGGGGAGAGAGAGACACGGGGAGAGAGAGACACGGGGAGAGAGAGACACGGGGAGAGAGACACGGGGAGAGAGAGACACGGGGAGAGAGAGAGACACGGGGAGAGAGACACAGGGAGAGAGAGACACGGGGCAAGAGAGACACGGGGAGAGAGACGCGGGGAGAGAGAGACACGGGGAGAGAGAGACAAGGGGAGAGAGACACGGGGAGAGAGACGCGGGGAGAGAGACGCGGGGAGAGAGAGACACGGGGAGAGAGAGACACGGGGAGAGAGACACGGGGAGAGAGACACGGGGAGAGAGACACGGGGAGAGAGACACGGGGAGAGAGAGACACGGGGCGAGAGAGACACGGGGAGAGAGACACGGGGAGAGAGAGACACGGGGAGAGAGAGACGGGGAGAGAGACACGGGGAGAGAGACACGGTGAGAGAGAGACACGGGGAGAGAGAGAGACACAGGGAGAGAGAGACACGGGGAGAGAGACACGGGGAGAGAGAGACACGGGGAGAGAGACACGGGGAGAGAGACACGGTGAGAGAGAGAGACACGGGGAGAGAGAGAGACACGGGGAGAGAGAGACACGGGGAGAGAGAGACACGGGGAGAGAGAGAGACACGGGGAGAGAGAGAGACACGGGGAGAGAGACACGGGGAGAGAGAGAGACACGGGGAGAGAGACACGGGGAGAGAGAGACACGGGGAGAGAGAGAGACATGGGGAGAGAGAGACACGGGGAGAGAGACACGGGGAGAGAGAGACACGGGGAGAGAGAGAGACACGGGGAGAGACACGGGGAGAGAGAGAGACACGGGGAGAGAGACACGGGGAGAGAGAGAGACACGGGGAGAGAGACACGGAGAGAGAGACACGGGGAGAGAGAGAGACACGGGGAGAGAGACACGGGGAGAGAGAGACACGGGGAGAGAGAGACACGGGGAGAGAGAGACACGGGGAGAGAGAGACACGGGGAGAGAGACACGGGGAGAGAGACACACGGGGAGAGAGACACGGGGAGAGAGACACGGGGAGAGAGAGACACGGGGGGAGAGAGACACGGGGAGAGAGAGACACGGGGAGAGAGACACACGGGGAGAGAGAGAGACACGGGGAGAGAGAGACACGGGGGGAGAGAGACACGGGGAGAGAGAGACACGGGGAGAGAGAGACACGGGGAGAGAGACACGGGGAGAGAGAGACACGGGGGGAGAGAGACACGGGGGGAGAGAGACACGGGGAGAGAGAGACACGGGGGGAGAGAGACACGGGGAGAGAGACACGGGGAGAGAGAGACACGGGGGGAGAGAGACACGGGGAGAGAGACACACGGGGAGAGAGACACGGGGAGAGAGAGACACGGGGAGAGAGAGACACGGGGAGAGAGACACGGGGAGAGAGACACGGTGAGAGAGACGCGGGGAGAGAGAGAGACGCGGGGAGAGAGAGACACGGGGAGAGAGAGAGACATGGGGAGAGAGAGACACGGGGAGAGAGAGACACGGGGAGAGAGAGACACGGGGAGAGAGACACACGGGGAGAGAGACACGGGGAGAGAGAGACACGGGGAGAGAGACACACGGGGAGAGAGACACGGGGAGAGAGAGACACGGGGAGAGAGACACACGGGGAGAGAGACACGGGGGGAGAGAGACACGGGGAGAGAGAGACACGGGGAGAGAGACACACGGGGAGAGAGACACGGTGAGAGAGAGACACGGGGGAGAGAGACACGGGGAGAGAGAGACACGGGGAGAGAGACACGGGGAGAGAGACACACGGGGAGAGAGAGACACGGGGAGAGAGACACACGGGGAGAGAGACACGGTGAGAGAGAGACACGGGGGAGAGAGACACGGGGAGAGAGAGACACGGGGAGAGAGACACGGGGAGAGAGACACACGGGGAGAGAGACACACGGGGAGAGAGACACACGGGGAGAGAGAGACACGGGGAGAGAGACACACGGGGAGAGAGACACACGGGGAGAGAGAGAGACATGGGGAGAGAGAGACACGGGGAGAGAGAGACACGGGGAGATAGACACACGGGGAGAGAGACACACGGGGAGAGAGAGAGACATGGGGAGAGAGACACGGGGAGAGAGACACGGGGAGAGAGACACACGGGGAGAGAGAGAGACATGGGGAGAGACACGCGGGGAGAGAGACACGGGGAGAGAGACACGGGGAGATAGACACACGGGGAGAGAGACACACGGGGAGAGAGAGAGACATGGGGAGAGACACGCGGGGAGAGAGACACGGGGAGAGAGACACGGGGAGAGAGAGACACGGGGAGAGAGACGCGGGGAGAGAGACACGGGGAGAGAGACACGGGGAGAGACACGGGGAGAGAGACACGGGGAGAGAGAGACACGGGGAGAGAGAGACACGGGGAGAGAGAGACACGGGGAGAGAGAGAGACATGGGGAGAGAGAGAGACACAGGGAGAGAGAGACACGGGGAGAGAAAGACACTGGGAGAGAGAGACACGGGGAGAGAGACACGGGGAGAGAGACACGGTGAGAGAGAGACACGGGGAGAGAGAGAGACATGGGGAGAGAGAGACACGGGGAGAGAGAGACACGGGGAGAGAGAGAGGCACGGGGAGAGAGAGACACGGGGTGGGAGAGAGACACGGGGAGAGAGACACGGGGAGAGAGAGACACGGGGAGAGAGACACGGGGAGAGAGACGCGGTGAGAGAGAGACACTGGGGGAGAGAGACACGGGGGGAGAGAGACACGGGGAGAGAGAAACACGGGGAGAGAGACACGGGGAGAGAGAGACACGGGGAGAGAGACACGGGGAGAGAGACACGGTGAGAGAGAGACAAGGGGAGAGAGAGAGACACGGTGAGAGAGAGACACGGGGAGAGAGAGAGACACGGTGAGAGAGAGACACGGGGAGAGAGAGACACGGGGAGAGAGACACGGGGAGAGAGAGACACGGGGAGAGAGACACGGGGAGAGAGACACGGGGAGAGAGACACGGGGAGAGAGACACGGGGAGAGAGACACGGGGAGAGAGACACAGGGAGAGAGAGAGACATGGGGAGAGAGAGAGACACGGGGAGTGTGATGCTAAGTGGTAGTTGTGATGGTATAAAGTAGTTGTTGTTGTTGTTGTGGTGCTGGTGGTGACGATGGTGGTGGTGGTTGGTAGTTGTGGTGGTAGTAGTTTTGGTAGTTGCCACGTGACCTCCTGGTGCACATAGCCTGGCACAGTAGTGGGGGGGGGGGGTAACCCGCTGGGTCTGTCACGTGACCTCCTGACAGCAACGTGCACCTAGCCTGGCACCGTGCAACGTTCGAACGCTTTGCTGCGGAGGAGGAAAGGCTGCCGATTGCTCTGTCGGGAGCTGGACCGGTACCGCCTGGATCTCTGTGTGTTATACAGGAGGTCTGTGGACTGGTTCTGCTGTATTTGTGGAGGAGAGGCTGCCAATACTCTGTCGGGAGCTGGATTGGTTACCCCTGGATCTCTGTGGCTTTCAGGATGTCTGCTGGACTGGTTCTGGTGTGGGTAAGAGATGCTGCAGATTGCTCTGTCGGGAGCTGGACCGGTACCGCCTGGATCTCTGTGCAGAGGAAAGGCTGCCACTCATTTGTCAGGAGCTGGACTGGTACTGCCTTGATCTCTGTGGTATACAGGAGGTCTGTGGACTGGTTCTGCTGTATTTGTGTAGGAGAGGCTGCCACTCCTCTGTCAGGAGCTAGATTGGTTACCCCTGGATCTCTACGGTATTTAGGAGATCCGGTGGACTGATTCTGGTGTGGGTAAGAGAGGCTGCCACTCCTCTGTCGGGAGCTGGACTGGTACCGCCTGGATCTCTGTGTGTTATACAGGAGGTCTGTGGACTGTTTCTGCTGTATTTGTGGAGGAGAGGCTGCCAATACTCTGTCGGGAGCTGGACCAGTACCGTCTGGATCTCTGTGGCTTTCAGGATGTCTGGATCTGCTGTATTTGTATAGGAGAGGCTGCCACTCCTCTGTCAGGAGCTGGACCGGTAGCGTCTAGATCTCTGTGGCTTTCAGGATGTCTGCTGGACTGGTTATGGTGTGTGGGTGTGGAGGGGAGGCTGCCACTCCTCTGTCAGGAGCTGGACCGGTACCGTCTGGATCTCTGTGCAGAGGAGAGGCTGCCACTCCTCTGTCGGGAGCTGGACCGGTACCGTCTGGATCTCTGTGCAGAGGAGAGGCTGCCACTCATCTGTCGGGAGCTGGACCGGTACTGCCTGGATCTCTGTGGTATACAGGAGATCTGTGGACTGCTTCTGCTGTATTTGTGGAGGAGAGGCTGCCAATACTCTGTCGGGAGCTGGATTGGTTACCCCTGGATCTCTGTGGCTTTCAGGATGTCTGCTGGACTGGTTCTGGTGTGGGTAAAAAAGGCTGCCGATTGCTCTGTCGGGAGCTGGACCGGTACCACCTGGATCTCTGTGTGTTATACAGGAGGTCTGTGGACTGCTTCTGCTGTATTTGTGGAGGAGATGCTGCCACTACTCTGTCGGGAGCTGGACCAGTACAGTCTGGATCTCTGTGTGTTATACAGGAGGTCTGTGGACTGGTTCTGCTGTATTTGTGGATGAGAGGCTGCCAATACTCTGTCGGGAGCTGGATTGATACCGCCTGGATCTCTACGGTATTCAGGAAATCCGGTGGACTGATTCTGGTGTGGGTAAGGGAGGCTGCCGATTGCTCTGTCTGGAGCTGGACCGGTACCGCCTGGATCTCTGTGCAGAGGAGAGGCTGCCACTACTCTTGTCGGGAGCTGGACCGGTACCGTCTGGATCTCTGTGGTATACAGGAGGTCTGTGGACTGGTTCTGATGTATTTGTGGATGAGAGGCTGCCAATACTCTGTCGGGAGCTAGACTGATACCGCCTGGATCTCTGCGGTATTCAGGAAATCCGGTGAACTGATTCTGGTGTGGGTAAGGGAGGCTGCCACTCCTCTGTCGGGAGCTGGATCGGTACCGTCTGGATCTCTGTGTGTTATACAGGTGGTATGATGGACTGGTTCTGCTGTATTTGTGGAGGAGATGCTGCCACTACTCTGTCGGGAGCTGGATTGGTTACCCCTGGATCTCTGTGGCTTTCAGGATGTCTGCTGGACTGGTTCTGGTGTGGGTAAGAGATGCTGCAGATTGCTCTGTCGGGAGCTGGACCGGTACCGCCTGGATCTCTGTGGCTTTCAGGATGTCTGGTTCTGCTGTATTTGTGGAGGAGAGGCTGCCACTCCTCTGTCGGGAGCTAGATTGATTACCCCTGGATCTCTACGGTATTCAGGAAATCCGGTGGACTGGTTCTGGTGTGGGTAAGAAAGGGTGCCGATTGCTCTGTCGGGAGCTGGACCGGTACCGCCTGGATCTCTGTGGCTTCCAGGATGTCTGGTTCTGCTGTATTTCTGTAGGAGAGGCTGCCACTCCTCTGTCAGGAGCTGGACCGGTACCGTCTAGATCTCTGTGGCTTTCAGGATGTCTGCTGGACTGGTTATGGTGTGTGGGTGTGGAGGGGAGGCTGACACTCCTCTGTCAGGAGCTAGATTGGTTACCCCTGGATCTCTACGGTATTCAGGAAATCCGGTGGACTGATTCTGGTGTGGGTAAGAGAGGCTGCCACTCCTCTGTCGGGAGCTGGACCGGTACCGTCTGGATCTCTGTGGCTTTCAGGATGTCTGGTTCTGCTGTATTTGTGGAGGAGAGGCTGCCAATACTCTGTCGGGAGCTGGACCGGTACCGTCTGGATCTCTGTGGTATACAGGAGGTCTGTGGACTGGTTCTGCTGTATTTGTGGATGAGAGGCTGCCAATACTCTGTCGGGAGCTAGATTGATACCGCCTGGATCTCTACGGTATTCAGGAGATCCGGTGGACCGATTCTGGTGTGGGTAAGAGAGGCTGCCACTCCTCTGTCGGGAGCTGGACCGGTACCGTCTGGATCTCTGTGTGGTATACAGGAGATCTGTGGACTGGTTCTGCTGTATTTGTGGAGGAGAGGCTGCCAATACTCTGTCGGGAGCTGGATTGGTTACCCCTGGATCTCTGTGGCTTTCAGGATGTCTGCTGGACTGGTTCTGGTGTGGGTAAGAGATGCTGCCGATTGCTCTGTCGGGAGCTGGACCGGTACCGCCTGGATCTCTCTTGAGAGGCTGCCACTCCTCTGTCAGGAGCTAGATTTGTTACCCCTGGATCTCTACGGTATTCAGGAAATCCGGTGGACTGGTTCTGGTGTGGGTAAGAAAGGGTGCCGATTGCTCTGTCGGGAGCTGGACCAGTACCGCCTGGATCTCTGTGTGTTATACAGGAGATCTGTGGACTGCTTCTGCTGTATTTGTGGAGGAGAGGCTGCCAATACTCTGTCGGGAGCTGGACCAGTACCGTCTGGATCTCTGTGGTATTCAGGATGTCTGTGGACTGGTTCTGGTGTGGGTAAGAAAGGCTGCCACTCCTCTGTCGGGAGCTGGACCGGTACCGTCTAGATCTCTGTGGCTTTCAGGATGTCTGCTGGACTGGTAATGGTGTGTGGGTGTGGAGGGGAAGCTGCCACTCCTCTGTCAGGAGCTAGATTGGTTACAACTGGATCTCTACGGTATTCAGGAGATCCGGTTGACTGATTCTGGTGTGGGTAAAAGAGGCTGCCACTCCTCTGTCGGGAGCTGGACCGGTACCGTCTGGATCTCTGTGTGGTATACAGGAGATCTGTGGACTGGTTCTGCTGTATTTGTGGAGGAGAGGCTGCCACTCCTCTGTCGGGAGCTGGACCGGTACCGTCTGGATCTGTGTGTTATACAGGAGGTCTGTGGACTGGTTCTGCTGTATTTGTGGAGGAGAGGCTGCCAATACTCTGTCGGGAGCTGGACCAGTACCGTCTGGATCTCTGTGGCTTTCAGGATGTCTGCTGGACTGGTAATGGTGTGTGGGTGTGGAGGGGAAGCTGCCACTCCTCTGTCAGGAGCTAGATTGGTTACAACTGGATCTCTACGGTATTCAGGAGATCCGGTTGACTGATTCTGGTGTGGGTAAAAGAGGCTGCCACTCCTCTGTCGGGAGCTGGACCGGTACCGTCTGGATCTCTGTGTGGTATACAGGAGATCTGTGGACTGGTTCTGCTGTATTTGTGGAGGAGAGGCTGCCACTCCTCTGTCGGGAGCTGGACCGGTACCGTCTGGATCTGTGTGTTATACAGGAGGTCTGTGGACTGGTTCTGCTGTATTTGTGGAGGAGAGGCTGCCAATACTCTGTCGGGAGCTGGACCAGTACCGTCTGGATCTCTGTGGCTTTCAGGATGTCTGGTTCTGCTGTATTTGTGTAGGAGAGGCTGCCACTCCTCTGTCAGGAGCTGGACCGGTAGCGTCTAGATCCCTGTGGCTTTCAGGATGTCTGCTGGACTGGTTATGGTGTGTGGGTGTGGAGGGGAGGCTGCCACTCCTCTGTCAGGAGCTGGACCGGTACCGTCTGGATCTCTGTGCAGAGAAGAGGCTGCCACTCCTCTGTCGGGAGCTGGACCGGTACCGTCTGGATCTCTGTGCAGAGGAGAGGCTGCCACTCATCTGTCGGGAGCTGGACCGGTACTGCCTGGATCTCTGTGGTATACAGGAGATCTGTGGACTGCTTCTGCTGTATTTGTGGAGGAGAGGCTGCCAATACTCTGTCGGGAGCTGGATTGGTTACCCCTGGATCTCTGTGGCTTTCAGGATGTCTGCTGGACTGGTTCTTGTGTGGGTAAAAAAGGCTGCTGATTGCTCTGTCGGGAGCTGGACCGGTACCACCTGGATCTCTGTGTGTTATACAGGAGGTCTGTGGACTGCTTCTGCTGTATTTGTGGAGGAGATGCTGCCACTACTCTGTCGGGAGCTGGACCAGTACAGTCTGGATCTCTGTGTGTTATACAGGAGGTCTGTGGACTGGTTCTGCTGTATTTGTGGATGAGAGGCTGCCACTACTCTGTCGAGAGCTGGATTGGTTACCCCTGGATCACTGTGGCTTTCAGGATGTCTGCTGGACTGGTTCTGGTGTGGGTAAGAGATGCTGCAGATTGCTCTGTCAGGAGCTGGACCGGTACCGCCTGGATCCCTGTGACTTTCAGGATGTCTGGTTCTGCTGTATTTGTGGAGGAGAGGCTGCCACTCCTCTGTCGGGAGCTAGATTGATTACCCCTGGATCTCTACGGTATTCAGGAAATCCGGTGGACTGGTTCTGGTGTGGGTAAGAAAGGGTGCCGATTGCTCTGTCGGGAGCTGGACCGGTACCGCCTGGATCTCTGTGGCTTTCAGCATGTCTGGTTCTGCTGTATTTGTGTAGGAGAGGCTGCCAATACTCTGTCGGGAGCTGGACCGGTACCGTCTAGATCTCTGTGGCTTTCAGGATGTCTGCTGGACTGGTTATGGTGTGTGGGTGTGGAGGGGAGGCTGCCACTCCTCTGTCAGGAGCTAGATTGGTTACCCCTGGGTCTCTACGGTATTCAGGAAATCCGGTGGACTGATTCTGGTGTGGGTAATAGAGGCTGCCACTCCTCTGTCGGGAGCTGGACCGGTACCGTCTGGATCTCTGTGTCGTATACAGGAGATCTGTGGACTGGTTCTGCTGTATTTGTGGAGGAGAGGCTGCCAATACTCTGTCGGGAGCTGGATTGGTTACCCCTGGATCTCTGTGGCTTTCAGGATGTCTGCTGGACTGGTTCTGGTGTGGGTAAGAGATGCTGCCGAATGCTCTGTCGGGAGCTGGACCGGTACCGCCTGGATCTCTCTTGAGAGGCTGCCACTTCTCTGTCAGGAGCTAGATTTGTTACCCCTGGATCTCTACGGTATTCAGGAAATCCGGTGGACTGGTTCTGGTGTGGGTAAAAAAGGGTGCCGATTGCTCTGTCGGGAGCTGGACCAGTACCGTCTGGATCTCTGTGGTATTCAGGATGTCTGTGGACTGGTTCTGGTGTGGGTAAGAAAGGCTGCCGATTGCTCTGTCGGGAGCTGGACCGGTACCGTCTGGATCTCTGTGGCTTTCAGGATGTCTGGTTCTGCTGTATTTGTGTAGGAGAGGCTGCCACTCCTCTGTCGGGAGCTGGACCGGTACCGTCTAGATCTCTGTGGCTTTCAGGATGTCTGCTGGACTGGTAATGGTGTGTGGGTGTGGAGGGGAGGCTGCCACTCCTCTGTCAGGAGCTGGACCGGTACCGTCTGGATCTCTGTGCAGAGGAGAGGCTGCCACTCCTCTGTCGGGAGCTGGACCGGTACCGTCTGGATCTCTGTGCAGAGGAGAGGCTGCCACTCATCTGTCGGGAGCTGGACCGGTACTGCCTGGATCTCTGTGGTATACAGGAGATCTGTGGACTGTTTCTGCTGTATTTGTGGAGGAGAGGCTGCCAATACTCTGTCGGGAGCTGGATTGGTTACCCCTGGATCTCTGTGGCTTTCAGGATGTCTGCTGGACTGGTTCTGGTGTGGGTAAAAAAGGCTACCGATTGCTCTGTCGGGAGCTGGACCGGTACCACCTGGATCTCTGTGTGTTATACAGGAGGTCTGTGGACTGGTTCTGCTGTATTTGTGGATGAGAGGCTGCCAATACTCTGTCGGGAGCTGGATTGATACCGCCTGGATCTCTACGGTATTCAGGAAATCCGGTGGACTGATTCTGGTGTGGGTAAGGGAGGCTGCCGATTGCTCTGTCGGGAGCTGGACCGGTACCGCCTGGATCTCTGTGCAGAGGAGAGGCTGCCACTACTCTTGTCGGGAGCTGGACCGGTACCGTCTGGATCTCTGTGGTATACAGGAGGTCTGTGGACTGGTTCTGCTGTATTTGTGGATGAGAGGCTGCCAATACTCTGTCGGGAGCTAGATTGATACTGCCTGGATCTCTGCGGTATTCAGGAAATCCGGTGAACTGATTCTGGTGTGGGTAAGGGAGGCTGCCACTCCTCTGTCGGGAGCTGGACCGGTACCGTCTGGATCTTTGTGTGTTATACAGGAGGTATGATGGACTGGTTCTGCTGTATTTGTGGAGGAGATGCTGCCACTACTCTGTCGGGAGCTGGATTGGTTACCCCTGGATCTCTGTGGCTTTCAGGATGTCTGCTGGACTGGTTCTGGTGTGGGTAAGAGATGCTGCAGATTGCTCTGTCAGGAGCTGGACCGGTACCGCCTGGATCCCTGTGACTTTCAGGATGTCTGGTTCTGCTGTATTTGTGGAGGAGAGGCTGCCACTCCTCTGTCGGGAGCTAGATTGATTACCCCTGGATCTCTACGGTATTCAGGAAATCCGGTGGACTGGTTCTGGTGTGGGTAAGAAAGGGTGCCGATTGCTCTGTCGGGAGCTGGACCGGTACCGCCTGGATCTCTGTGGCTTTCAGCATGTCTGGTTCTGCTGTATTTGTGTAGGAGAGGCTGCCAATACTCTGTCGGGAGCTGGACCGGTACCGTCTAGATCTCTGTGGCTTTCAGGATGTCTGCTGGACTGGTTATGGTGTGTGGGTGTGGAGGGGAGGCTGCCACTCCTCTGTCAGGAGCTAGATTGGTTACCCCTGGGTCTCTACGGTATTCAGGAAATCCGGTGGACTGATTCTGGTGTGGGTAATAGAGGCTGCCACTCCTCTGTCGGGAGCTGGACCGGTACCGTCTGGATCTCTGTGTCGTATACAGGAGATCTGTGGACTGGTTCTGCTGTATTTGTGGAGGAGAGGCTGCCAATACTCTGTCGGGAGCTGGATTGGTTACCCCTGGATCTCTGTGGCTTTCAGGATGTCTGCTGGACTGGTTCTGGTGTGGGTAAGAGATGCTGCCGATTGCTCTGTCGGGAGCTGGACCGGTACCGCCTGGATCTCTCTTGAGAGGCTGCCACTTCTCTGTCAGGAGCTAGATTTGTTACCCCTGGATCTCTACGGTATTCAGGAAATCCGGTGGACTGATTCTGGTGTGGGTAAAAAAGGGTGCCGATTGCTCTGTCGGGAGCTGGACCAGTACCGTCTGGATCTCTGTGGTATTCAGGATGTCTGTGGACTGGTTCTGGTGTGGGTAAGAAAGGCTGCCGATTGCTCTGTCGGGAGCTGGACCGGTACCGTCTGGATCTCTGTGGCTTTCAGGATGTCTGGTTCTGCTGTATTTGTGTAGGAGAGGCTGCCACTCCTCTGTCGGGAGCTGGACCGGTACCGTCTAGATCTCTGTGGCTTTCAGGATGTCTGCTGGACTGGTAATGGTGTGTGGGTGTGGAGGGGAGGCTGCCACTCCTCTGTCAGGAGCTAGATTGGTTACAACTGGATCTCTACGGTATTCAGGAGATCCGGTCGAGAAATTCTGGTGTGGGTAAAAGAGGCTGCCACTCCTCTGTCGGGAGCTGGACCGGTACCCTCTGGATCTCTGTGTGGTATACAGGAGATCTGTGGACTGGTTCTGCTGTATTTGTGGAGGAGAGGCTGCCACTCCTCTGTCGGGAGCTGGACCGGTACCGTCTGGATCTGTGTGTTATACAGGAGGTCTGTGGACTGGTTCTGCTGTAATTGTGGAGGAGAGGCTGCCACTCCTCTGTCGGGAGCTGGACCGGTACCGCCTGGATCTCTGTGTGTTATACAGGGGGTCTGTGGACTGCGTCTGCTGAATTTGTAGAGGAGAGGCTGCCAATACTCTGTCGGGAGCTGGACCGGTACCGTCTGGATCTCTGTGGTATACAGGAGATCTGTGGACTGTTTCTAGTGTGGGTAAGAGAGGCTGCCACTCCTCTGGCGGGCGCTGGACCGGTACAGTCTGGATCTCTGTGGCTTTCAGGATGTCTGGTTCTGCTGTATTTGTGTAGGAGAGGCTGCCACTCCTCTGTCGGGAGCTGGACCGGTACCGTCTAGATCTCCGTGGCTTTCAGGATGTCTGCTGGACTGGTTATGGTGTGTGGGTGTGGAGGGAAGGCTGCCACTCCTCTGTCAAGAGCTAGATTGGTTACCCCTGGATCTCTACGGTATTCAGGAAATCCGGTGGACTGATTCTGGTGTGGGTCAGAAAGGCTGCCACTCCTCTGTCGGGAGCTGGACCGGTACCGTCTGGATCTCTGTGGCTTTCAGGATGTCTGGTTCTGCTGTTGTTGTGGAGGAGAGGCTGCCAATACTCTGTCGGGAGCTGGACCGGTACCGTCTGGATCTCTGTGGTATACAGGAGGTCTGTGGACTGGTTCTGCTGTATTTGTGGATGAGAGGCTGCCAATACTCTCTCGGGAGCTAGATTGATACCGCCTGGATCTCTGCGGTATTCAGGAAATCCGGTGAACTGATTCTGGTGTGGGTAAGAGAGGCTGCCACTCCTCTGTCGGGAGCTGGACCGGTACCGCCTGGATCTCAGTTAGTGTTATACAGGAGGTATGGTGGACTGGTTCTGCTGTATTTGTGGATGAGAGGCTGCCAATACTCTCTCGGGAGCTAGATTGATACCGCCTGGATCTCTGCAGTATTCAGGAAATCCAATGGACTGATTCTGGTGTGGGTAGGAGAGGCTGCCGATTGCTCTGTCGGGAGCTGGACCGGTAACGTCTGGATCTCTGTGGCTTTCAGGATGTCTGGTTCTGCTGTATTTGTGTAGGAGAGGCCGCCAATACTCTGTCAGGAGCTAGATTGATACCGCCTGGATCTCTGCGGTATTCAGGAAATCCGGTGGACTGATTCTGGTGTGGGTAAGCAAGGCTGCCACGGATCTGTCTGGAGCTGGACCGGTACCACTCGGATCTCTGTGTGTTATACAGGAGGTCTGTGGACTGATTCTGGCTCCTGCCACCATGAGGGGTGGACAGTCCTCTACTCGGGGCAGGAGACTGCCAAACAACAGGGAGTGGCTCTTCTTCTGAACAAAAGAATGAAGGGGGCGTGGGAGCGTGGCGGTGAGGTGTGGGAAGCTGTAAGCCCCAGGCTACTTTGGGGAGAAGCTGCCACTCCTCTGTCGGGAGCTGGACCGGCTGGTGGTGGTTGCGGTGGTGGTTGTTGCGGTGGTTGTTGTGGCTGGTGGTTGTGGTAGCGGTTGTTGCGGTGGTGGTTGTTGCGGTGGTTGTTGCGGTGGTTGTGGTAGCGGTTGTTGTTGCGGTGGTTGTGGCTGGTGGTTGTTGCGGTGGTTGTTGCGGTTGTGGTGGTTGTTGTGGTTGTTGCGGTGGTTGTTGCGGTTGTTACGGTGGTTGTTGCGGTGGTTGTTGCGGTCGTTGTTGCGGTTGTTACGGTGGTTGTTGCGGTGGTTGTTGTGGTTGCGGTGGTTGTTGCGGTTGTTACGGTGGTTGTTGCGGTGGTTGTTGCGGTTGTGGTGGTTGTTGCGGTTGTTGCGGTGGTTGTTGCGGTGGTTGTTGCGGTTGTGGTGGTTGTTGCGGTCGTTGTTGCGGTTGTTACGGTGGTTGTTGCGGTGGTTGTTGCGGTTGCGGTGGTTGTTGCGGTTGTTACGGTGGTTGTTGTGGTAGTTGTTGCGGTTGTGGTGGTTGTTGTGGTTGTTGCGGTGGTTGTTGCGGTGGTTGTTGCGGTTGTGGTGGTTGTTGTAGTTGTTGCGGTGGTTGTTGCGGTGGTTGTGGCTGGTGGTTGTGGTAGCGGTTGTTGTTGCGGTGGTTGTTGCGGTGGTTGTTACGGTGGTTGCGGTGGTTGTGGCTGGTGGTTGTGGTAGCGGTAGTTGTTGCGGTGGTTGTTGCGGTGGTTGTTGCGGTTGTTGTTGTGGTTGTGGTTGTTGTGGTTGTTGTTGTGGTTGTGGTTGTTGTGGTAGTTGTTGCGGTGGTTGTTGCGGTTGTGGTTGCGGTTGTTGTTGTGGTTGTGGTTGTTGCGGTGGTTGTTGCGGTGGTTGTTGCGGTTGTGGTGGTTGTGGCTGGTTGTGGCGGTGGTTGTTGTGGTTGTTGCGGTTGTGGTTGCGGTTGTGGTTGCGGTTGTGGTTGCGGTGGTTGTTGCGGTTGTTGCGGTTGTTGCGGTTGTTGTTGCGGTTGTGGTGGTTGTTGCGGTGGTTGTTGCGGTGGTTGTTGCAGTGGTTGTGGTGGTGGTGGTGGTTGTGGTTGCGGTTGTTGTTGTGGTGGTTGTTGCGGTGGTTGTGGTGGTTGCGATGGTTGTGGTGGTTGCTGCTACCTTGATGGTGGCGAGTTCGCGTAGGTCGACCTCCCCACGGAGATGGACGCCGCACTCGGAGCGAACTCTCCACCTGTCCACATCTAGACCCACTCCCACCTCAACAACAACAACAACAACAACAACAACCACTACCACTACCACTACAACCGCCACCACCACCAATCCAACCTCAACAACAACAACAACCACAACCACTACCACTACAACCGCCACTACCACTACAACCGCCACCACCACTCCCACCTCAACAACAACAACAACCACAACCACAACCACTACCACTACAACCGCCAACACCACTCCAACCTCAACAACAACAACAACAACCACAACCACTACCACTACAACCGCCACCACCACTCCCACCTCAACAACAACAACAACAACCACAACCACTACCACTACAACCGCCAACACCACCACCACTCCCACCTCAACAACAACAACAACAACAACCACAACCACTACCACTACAACCGCCAACACCACCACCACTCCCACCTCAACAACAACAACAACAACAACCACTACCACTACCACTACAACCGCCACCACCACCAATCCAACCTCAACAACAACAACAACCACAACCACTACCACTACAACCGCCACTACCACTACAACCGCCACCACCACTCCCACCTCAACAACAACAACAACCACAACCACAACCACTACCACTACAACCGCCAACACCACTCCAACCTCAACAACAACAACCACAACCACAACCACTACCACTACAACCGCCAACACCACTCCAACCTCAACAACAACAACAACAACCACAACCACTACCACTACAACCGCCACCACCACTCCCACCTCAACAACAACAACAACAACCACAACCACTACCACTACAACCGCCAACACCACCACCACTCCCACCTCAACAACAACAACAACAACAACCACAACCACTACCACTACAACCGCCAACACCACCACCACTCCCACCTCAACAACAACAACAACAACAACCACAACCACTACCACTACCACTACAACCGCCACCACCACCACTCCAACCTCAACAACAACAACAACCACAACCACTACCACTACAACCGCCACTACCACTACAACCGCCACCACCACTCCCACCTCAACAACAACAACAACCACAACCACTACCACTACAACCGCCACCACCACTCCAACCTCAACGACAACCACTACCACTACAACCGCCAACACCACTCCAACCTCAACAACAACAACAACCACTACCACTACAACCGCCACCACTACCACTCCAACCTCAACAACAACAACAACAACAACCACTACCACTACAACCGCCACCACCACTCCAACCTCAACAACAACAACAACAACAACCACTACCACTCCCACCTCAACAACAACAACAACAACAACCACTACCACCACTCCCACCTCAACAACAACAACAACCACAACAACCGCCACCACCACTCCCACCTCAACAACAACAACAACAACCACAACCGCCACCACTCCCACCTCAACAACAACAACAACCACAACAACCGCCACCACTCCCACCTCAACAACAACAACAACAACCACAACCGCCACCACCACTCCCACCTCAACAACAACAACAACAACCACAACAACCGCCACCACCACTCCCACCTCAACAACAACAACAACAACAACCACAACCGCCACCACCACTCCCACCTCAACAACAACAACCACTACAACCGCCACCACCACTCCCACCTCAACAACAACCACAACAACAACCACAACCACTACCACTACAACCGCCACCACCACTCCCACCTCAACAACAACAACAACCACTACAACCGCCACCACCACTCCCACCTCAACAACAACCACAACAACAACCACTACCACTACAACCGCCACCACCATTCCCACCTCATCAACAACAACCACAACCACCACTACAACCGCCACCACCACTCCCACCTCAACAACAACCACAACCACCACTACAACCGCCACCACCACTCCCACCTCAACAACAACCACAACCACTACAACCGCCACCACCACTCCCACAACAACAACAACCACAACCACCACTACAACCGCCACCACCACTCCCACCTCAACAACAACAACAACCACAACCACCACTACAACCGCCACCACCACTCCCACAACAACAACAACCACAACCACCACTACAACCACCACCACCACTCCCACCTCAACAACAACAACCACCACAACCACCACTACAACCGCCACCACCACTCCCACCTCAACAACAACAACAACCACTACAACCGCCACCACCACTCCCACAACAACAACAACCACAACCACCACTACAACCGCCACCACCACTCCCACCTCAACAACAACAACAACCACAACCACCACTACAACCGCCACCACCACTCCAACCTCAACAACAACAACAACCACTACAACCGCCACCACCACTCCCACAACAACAACAACAACCACCACCACTACAACCGCCACCACCACTCCCACCTCAACAACAACAACCACCACCACTACAACCGCCACCACCACTCCCACCTCAACAACAACAACCACCACCACTACAACCGCCACCACCACTCCCACCTCAACAACAACAACCACCACCACTACAACCGCCACCACCACTCCCACCTCAACAACAACAACAACCACAACCACCACTACAACCGCCACCACCAATCCCGCCTCAACAACAACCACAATCACAACCACCACTACAACCGCCACCACCACTCCCACCTCAACAGCCACAACCACAACCGCCACTACAACCGCCACCACCAATCCCGCCTCAACAACAACCACAATCACCACCACCACCACGGTGACATCACCACGGGGCCTGTGCCAGGCTAGGTGCACCAGGAGGTCACGTGACAGACCCAGCAGCTGTACCCCCCCTACTGTGCCAGGCTAGGTGCACCAGGAGGTCACGTGACAGACCCAGCAGCTGTACCACCCCCTACTGTGCCAGGCTAGGTGCACCAGGAGGTCACGTGACAGACGCTACCAGCTGTACCACCCTCTACTGTGCCAGGCTAGGTGCAGGAGGAGGTCACGTGACAGACGCTACCAGCTGTACCACTCTACTGTGCCAGGCTAGGTGCACCAGGAGGTCACGTGACAGACCCAGAAGCTGTACCAACCCTACTGTGCCAGGCTAGGTGCACCAGGAGGTCACGTGACAGACCCAGTAGCTGTACCACCCCTACTGTGCCAGGCTAGGTGCACCAGGAGGTCACGTGACAGACCCAGCTGTACCACCCCTACTGTGCCAGGCTAGGTGCACCAGGAGGTCACGTGACAGACCCAGCTGTACCACCCCTACTGTGCCAGGCTAGGTGCAGAAGGTCACGTGACAGACCCAGTAGCTGTACCACCCCCTACTGTGCCAGGCTAGGTGCACCAGGAGGT
Organism: Lampetra fluviatilis; assembly: GCF_964198595.1. Classification (NCBI taxonomy): domain Eukaryota; kingdom Metazoa; phylum Chordata; class Hyperoartia; order Petromyzontiformes; family Petromyzontidae; genus Lampetra; species Lampetra fluviatilis. The sequence continues at coordinate 44,605 of NW_027621224.1, forward strand.
CACGTGACAGACCCAGTAGCTGTACCACCCCCTACTGTGCCAGGCTAGGTGCACCAGGAGGTCACGTGACAGACGCTACCAGCTGTACCACCCTCTACTGTGCCAGGCTAGGTGCACCAGGAGGTCACGTGACAGACGCTACCAGCTGTACCACCCTCTACTGTGCCAGGCTAGGTGCACCAGGAGGTCACGTGACAGACCCAGCAGCTGTACCACCCCTACTGTGCCAGGCTAGGTGCACCAGGAGGTCACGTGACAGACCCAGCTGTACCACCCCTACTGTGCCAGGCTAGGTGCACCAGGAGGTCACGTGACAGACCCAGCTGTACCACCCCTACTGTGCCAGGCTAGGTGCACCAGGAGGAGGTCACGTGACAGACCCAGTAGCTGTACCACCCCTACTGTGCCAGGCTAGGTGCACCAGGAGGTCACGTGACAGACGCTACCAGCTGTACCACCCTCTACTGTGCCAGGCTAGGTGCACCAGGAGGTCACGTGACAGACCCAGCAGCTGTACCACCCCCTACTGTGCCAGGCTAGGTGCACCAGGAGGAGGTCACGTGACAGACGCTACCAGCTGTACCACCCTCTACTGTGCCCGGCTAGGTGCACCAGGAGGTCACGTGACAGACCCAGCTGTACCACCCCTACTGTGCCAGGCTAGGTGCAGGAGGAGGTCACGTGACAGACCCAGTGGCTGATGCACCACCTGTGCCCCCTACTGTGCCAACTTGCTGTGCTTTAGCCACCCGGCGCTCCGCTCGTTGTTGTGAGCGTCGCTCCTCCGCCCTCCGTTGTTGTTGGAGGGCGACTGCCTCCAACTGCCCAGTAGCCTCAAGGTGCACCTAGCCTGGCACTGCCCAGTAGCGTCCTTCACGAGCCTCCTCCACTGAGGCCGATCTTGACACCGCTGGTACCAGTCATCGGCAAGTCCACTCAGCTCCACGTCCTCATGTACCACATCACTCCATCTCTTCTCTAGCCCGTGTCACTCACACACTCACCCACTCACTCACCCACTCACCCACTCACTCACCCACTCACCCACTCACTCACCCACACACTCACCCACCCACTCACCCATCACTCCATCTCTTCTCTAGCCCGTGCCGCGCCCGTTTAGCCCCCTCGATCCGGCCGAACAAAAGCTGTTTAGGTATGCGGTGGCTGGGCATGCGGGCTACATGACCCAGCCAACACAGCCTTGCCTGCCGGAGGAGCTCACCGATGGGACTTTGTCCAGATCTTTGGATGCGCCGATGCCGGAACAGCGTGTTGGTAATTACAAGCCCATGGGCTGCACAAAAATCTAGCAGCCTCCTACCGTTGTTATTGAGCTGATCTGGCCCATGCCTTGCAATCACTCCAGACCAGGTGCCAGCATCATGGCCAACTCGGGCATTGAAGTCACCCAACAAGATGACTCTGTCCCGAGTGGCCACTTTAGCCAGCACCTGTGACAGGAGGTCATAGAAGGCTTCTGACTCATCGGCTTTGCCTGCATCCCTCCACGGATGTTCGTCTTCGGTGGGGGCATAAGTAACCACGACCACCACTCCTCGCCTCCGGTTGATGGGAAGGCGAGCCCAAAGTAGCCTGGGGCTTACAGCTTCCCACACCTCACCGCCACGCTCCCACGCCCCCTTCATTCTTTTGTTCAGAAGAAGAGCCACTCCCTGTTGTTTGGCAGTCTCCTGCCCCGAGTAGAGGACTGTCCACCCCTCATGGTGGCAGGAGCCAGAGCCGGTCCACCGGACCTCCTGAATACCGCAGAGATCCAGGCGGTACCGGTCCAGCTCCCGACAGAGGAGTGGCAGCCTCTCCTCTGAGCACACTCACACAATGACCAGTCCACCGGACCTCCTGAATGCCACAGAGATCCAGATGGTACCGGTCCAGCTCCCGACAGAGGAGTGGCAGCCTCTCCTACACCACCATCACCACCACTATCCCCCACAATCACCATCACCACCACGACTACCATCACCACCTCCATCAGCACCTCCATCACCACTACCATCACCACCATCATCACCACCACCACCCCCATCACCACCTCCATCACCACGACCACCACCCCCATCACCACCACCTCCATCACCACCTCCATCACCACCCCCATCACCACCACCCCCATCACCACCCCCATCACCACGACCACCCCCCATCACCACCACCCCCATCACCACCTCCATCACCACCTCCATCACCACGACCACCACCCCCATCACCACCACCCCCATCACCACCTCCATCACCACCTCCATCACCACGACCACCACCCCCATCACCACGACCACCCCCCATCACCACCACCCCCATCACCACCTCCATCACCACCTCCATCACCACGACCACCCCCCATCACCACCACCCCCATCACCACCTCCATCACCACCTCCATCACCACGACCACCACCCCCATCACCACCACCCCCATCACCACCTCCATCACCACCCCCATCACCACCACCCCCATCACCACCTCCATCACCACCTCCATCACCACGACCACCCCCCATCACCACCACCCCCATCACCACCTCCATCACCACCTCCATCACCACGACCACCACCCCCATCACCACCACCCCCATCACCACCTCCATCACCACCCCCATCACCACCACCCCCATCACCACCTCCATCACCACCTCCATCACCACGACCACCCCCCATCACCAACATCACCACCACAACAACCACCACAACAACCAACACCACCACGACAACAAAGACCACCACAACCACCACAACACAACCACTTAACCATCGCATCAACAACAGCCACTTACAACTGCAGGGACCACAACCAAAACCACCACCACCACAACAACAACAAAGTTTATGATTGGCAAGTTGGTCACGTGGTGATGATGGTGATGGTGGTGATGGTGGTGATGATGGTGGGGGTGGTGATATTGGTGGTGGTGATGATAGTGTTGGTGATGATGGTGATGGTGGTGATGATGGTGATGGTGGTGGGGGTGGTGATATTGGTGGTGGTGATGATAGTGGTGGTGATGATGGTGATGGTGGTGATGGTGGTGATGATGGTGGGGGTGGTGATATTGGTGGTGGTGATGATAGTGGTGGTGATGGTGATGATGATAGTGGTGATGATGGTGATGGTGATGATGGTGATGGTGGTGATGGTGATGATGGTGATGGTGGCGGTGGTGGTGGTGATGATGGTGATGGTGGTGATGATGGTGATGATGGTGATGGTGGCGGTGGTGATGGTGATGGTGGTGATGGTGGTGATGGTGGTGATGGGTAATTACCTTGCCAATTGCTGGATCTTCCAACAACTCCTGGAGATCGTGTGGAATTTCTGTCAACAACAACATCATCATCAACAACATCAACAACATCAACAACATCAACAACATCAACAACATCAACAACATCAACAACATCAACAACATCAACAACATCAACACCATCACAATCATCAACAACATCAACAACATCAACAACATCAACACCATCATCAACATCAACACCATCACAATCATCGCCAACAACAACAACAACAACCGCCAATCGTCACTCACTCACCCACTCACTCACTCACCCACTCACCCACTCACTCACCCACTCACCCACTCACCCACTCACTCACCCACTCACCCACTCACCCACCCACCCACCCACTCACCCACTCACCCACCCACTCACCCACCCACTCACCCACCCACTCACCCACTCACCCACCCACTCACCCACTCACCCACCCACTCACCCACTCACCCACCCACTCACCCACTCACCCACTCACCCACCCACCCACCCACTCACCCACCCACCCACCCACTCACCCACTCACCCACTCACCCACCCACTCACCCACCCACTCACCCACTCACCCACTCACCCACCCACTCACCCACTCACCCACCCACTCACCCACTCACCCACCCACCCACCCACTCACCCACTCACCCACTCACCCACCCACTCAACCACTCACCCACCCACCCACTCACCCATTCACCCACTCACCCACCCACCCACTCACCCACTCACCCACTCACTCACCCACTCACCCACTCACCCACTCACCCACCCACTCACCCACTCACCCACTCACTCACTCACCCACTCACTCACCCACTCACCCACTCACTCATTCACCCATTCACCCACTCACCCACCCACTCACCCACTCACTCACTCACTCACCCACTCACCCACTCAGTCACCCACTCACTCACCCACTCACTCACCCACCCACTCACCCACTCACCCACCCACTCACCCACTCACCCACTCACTCACCCACTCACTCACCCACTCACCCACTCACTCACCCACTCACTCACTCACTCACCCACTCACTCACTCACCCACTCACTCACTCACCCACTCCCCACTCACTCACCCACTCACTCACTCACCCACTCACTCACCCACTCACTCACTCACCCACTCACTCACCCACTCACCCACTCACTCACCCACCCACTCACCCACTCACCCACTCACCCACTCACCCACCCACTCACCCACTCACTCACCCACTCACTCACTCACCCACTCACCCATTCACTCACCCACTCACCCACTCACTCATTCACCCACTCACCCACTCACCCACCCACTCACCCACTCACCCACTCACCCACTCACTCACTCACCCACTCACTCACCCACTCACTCACCCACCCACTCACCCACTCACCCACTCACCCACCCACTCACCCACTCACCCACTCACCCACCCATTCACCCACTCACCCACTCACTCACCCACTCACCCACTCACTCACCCACTCACCCACTCACTCACTCACTCACTCACCCACTCACTCAACCACCCACCCACTCACCCACTCACCCACCCACCCACTCACCCACTCACCCACCCACTCACCCACTCACCCACTCACCCACCCACTCACCCACTCACCCACCCACTCACCCACTCACCCACCCACTCACCCACCCACCCACTCACCCACTCACCCACTCACCCACTCACCCACTCACCCAGCCACCCACCCACCCACTCACCCACTCACCCACCCACTCACCCACTCACCCACTCACCCACTCATTCACTCACCCACTCACTCACCCACTCACTCACTCACCCACTCACTCACCCACTCACCCACCCACTCACCCACTCACTCACCCACCCACTCACCCACTCACCCACTCACTCACCCACTCACCCACTCACCCACTCACTCACCCACCCACTCACCCACTCACTCACTCACTCATTCACCCACTCACCCACCCACTCACCCACTCACCCACTCACTCACTCACCCACCCACTCACTCACTCACCCACTCACCCATTCACTCACCCACTCACTCACCCACTCACTCACCCACTCACCCACCCACTCACCCACTCACCCACTCACCCACCCATTCACCCACTCACCCACTCACTCACTCACCCACTCACCCACTCACTCACCCACTCACCCACTCACTCACTCACCCACTCACCCACTCACTCACCCACTCACCCACTCACTCACCCACTCACCCACTCACTCACTCACTCACCCACTCACTCACCCACTCACTCAACCACCCACCCACTCACCCACTCACCCACCCACCCACTCACCCACTCACCCACCCACTCACCCACCCATTCACCCACTCACCCACTCACCCACACCACTCACCCACTCACCCACCCACTCACCCACTCACCCACCCACTCACCCACCCACCCACTCACCCACTCACTCACCCACTCACTCACTCACTCAACCACCCACCCACTCACCCACTCACCCACCCACTCACCCACCCACCCACCCACCCACTCACCCACCCACCCACTCACCCACTCACCCACCCACTCACCCACTCACCCACTCACCCACCCACTCACTCACCCACCCACCCACTCACTCACCCACTCACTCACCCACCCACTCACCCACCCACTCACCCACTCACCCACTCACTCACCCACTCACTCACCCACTCACCCACTCACCCACCCACTCACCCACTCACTCACCCACCCACTCACCCACTCACTCACCCACTCACTCACCCACTCACCCACTCACCCACTCACTCACTCACCCACCCACTCACCCACTCACCCACTCACCACCCACTCACTCACCCACCCACCCACTCACCCACTCACTCACTCACTCACCCACCCACTCACTCACACACTCACTCACCCACCCACTCACCCACTCACCACACACCCACCCACTCACCCACTCACCCACTCACTCACTCACCCACTCACTCAACCACCCACCCACCCACTCACCCACTCACCCACCCACCCACCCACTCACCCACCCACTCACCCACTCACCCACCCACTCACTCACTCACCCACCCACTCACCCACTCACCCACCCACCCACTCACCCACTCACTCACTCACCCACCCACTCACTCACTCACTCACCCACTCACTCACCCACCCACTCACCCACTCACTCACCCACCCACTCACCCACTCACCCACTCACCACCCACTCACACACCCACTCACCCACTCACCCACCCACTCACCCACCACTCACCCACTCACTCACCCACCTCACTCACCCACTCACTCACCCACCACTCACCCACTCACCCACTCACTCACCCACCCACTCACTCACTCACTCATTCACCCACTCACCCACTCACCCACCCACTCACCCACTCACCCACTCACCCACTCACTCACTCACCCACTCACCCATTCACTCACCCACTCACTCACCCACTCACTCACCCACCCACTCACCCACTCACCCACTCACCCACCCACTCACCCACTCACCCACTCACACCACCCATTCACCCACTCACCCACTCACTCACTCACCCACTCACTCACCCACTCACCCCACTCACTCACCCACTCACCCACTCACTCACTCACCCACTCACCCACTCACTCACCCACTCACCCACTCACTCACCACTCACCCACTCACTCACCCACTCACTCAACCACCCACCCACTCACCACTCACCCACCCACCCACTCACCCACTCACCCCACCCACTCACCCACTCACCCACCCACTCACCCCACTCACCCACCCACTCACCCACTCACCCACCCACTCACCCACCCACTCACCCACTCACTCACCCACTCACTCACTCAACCACCCACCCACCTCACCCACTCACCCACCCACTCACCCCACCCACCCACTCACCCACCCACTCACCCCACTCACCCACTCACCCACCCACTCACCCACTCACCCACTCACCCACCCACTCACTCACCAACCCACCCACTCACCCACTCACTCACTCACCCACCCACTCACTCACTCACTCACCCACTCACTCACCCACCCACTCACCCACTCACTCACCCACCCACTCACCCACTCACCCACTCACTCACCCCACTCACTCACCCACTCACCCACTCACCCACCCACTCACCCACTCACTCACCCACCCACTCACCCACTCACTCACCCACTCACTCACCCACTCACCCACTCACTCACTTCACCCACCCACTCACCCACTCACCCACTCACCACCCACTCACTCACCCACTCACCACCCACTCACTCACCCACCCACCCACTCACCCACTCACTCACTCACCCACCCACTCACTCACTCACCCACTCACTCACCCACCCACTCACCCACTCACTCACTCACCCACCCACTCACCCACTCACCCACTCACTCACTCACCCACTCCCCACTCACTCACCCACTCCCCACTCACTCACCCCTCACTCACCACTCACCCACTCACCCACTCACTCACTCACCACCACCCACTCACCCACTCACCACCCACTCACTCACCCACCCACCCACCACACCCACTCACTCACTCACCCACCCACTCACTCACTCACTCACTCACTCACCCACCCACTCACCTACTCACCCCACTCACTCACCCACTCACCCACTCACTCACCCACTCACTCACTCACTCACCCACTCACTCACCCACCCACTCACCCACTCACTCACCCACCCACTCACCTACTCACCCACTCACTCACCCACTCAACAACAACAACAACCGCCATTCACCACTAAGTGGCGGTGACGTCACCACGACGCTTGTGCCAGGCCAAGTGCACCTTGAGGCTACCACGTGAAGTGTCGAACGCCCGCTGGCAGGAGGTCACGGGGCAGACCCAGCAAGTGCCATGGGTTGTACTGCTGTGCCAGGCTAGGTGCATGAGGAGGTCACGTGACAGACCCAGCAGGTGCCATGGGTTGTACTGCTGTGCCAGGCTAGGTGCATGAGGAGGAGGTCACGGGGCAGACCCAGCAGGTGCCATCGTGAGCAGAGGGTCAGGGGACTCCGAAAGCACGAAGAACAACCCAGAGCCCAGGCCTACTGATGGTATCATAGGCCTTGACCAGGTCAATAAAGCAGAGATGTAGGTCTTGTTGGAATCCCCTACACCTCTGCTGTAGCAGACGGACAGAAAATATGGCATCTGTGCACGAGGACCGCCCTTTCCTGAAACCGCATTGGGGCTCCGCAAGCCTCCCCTCAGCGTGCCTGGCAAGGCGATGTTGAATAATCCTTGCCAGGACCACACACTACACACAAGAAAAACCACATCCACACACAACAACAACCACAACCACACACACTACACCATCATGAAGGTCCTTAATGATCGTGAGCAGAGGGTCGGGTACTCCGAAAGCACGAAGAACAACCCAGAGCCCAGGCCTACTGATGGCATCATAGGCCTTGACCAGGTCAATAAAGCAGAGATGTAGGTCTTGTTGGAATTCCCTACAACCTCTGCTGTAGCAGACGGACAGAAAACATGGCGTCTGTGCAGGACCGCCCTTTCCTGAAACCGCATTGGGGCTCCGCAAGCCTCCCCTCAGCGTGCCTGGCAAGGTGGCGTTGAATAATCCTTGCCAGGACCACACACTACACACAAGAAAAACCACATCCACACACAACAACAACCACAACCACACACACTACACCATCATGAAGGTCCTTAATGATCGTGAGCAGAGGGTCGGGTACTCCGAAAGCACGAAGAACAACCCAGAGCTCAGGCCTACTGTTGGTATCATAGGCCTTGACCAGGTCAATAAAGCAAAGATGTAGGTCTTGTTGGAATTCCCTACAACCTCTGCTGTAGCAGACGGACAGAAAACATGGCGTCTGTGCAGGACCGCCCTTTCCTGAAACCGCATTGGGGCTCCGCAAGCCTCCCCTCAGCGTGCCTGGCAAGGCGATGTTGAATAATCCTTGCCAGGACCACACACTACACACAAGAAAAACCACATCCACACACAACAACAACCACAACCACACACACTACACCATCATGAAGGTCCTTAATGATCGTGAGCAGAGGGTCGGGTACTCCGAAAGCACGAAGAACAACCCAGAGCCCAGGCCTACTGATGGCATCATAGGCCTTGACCAGGTCAATAAAGCAGAGATGTAGGTCTTGTTGGAATTCCCTACAACCTCTGCTGTAGCAGACGGACAGAAAACATGGCGTCTGTGCAGGACCGCCCTTTCCTGAAACCGCATTGGGGCTCCGCAAGCCTCCCCTCAGCGTGCCTGGCAAGGTGGCGTTGAATAATCCTTGCCAGGACCACACACTACACACAAGAAAAACCACATCCACACACAACAACAACCACAACCACACACACTACACCATCATGAAGGTCCTTAATGATCGTGAGCAGAGGGTCGGGTACTCCGAAAGCACGAAGAACAACCCAGAGCTCAGGCCTACTGTTGGTATCATAGGCCTTGACCAGGTCAATAAAGCAAAGATGTAGGTCTTGTTGGAATTCCCTACAACCTCTGCTGTAGCAGACGGACAGAAAACATGGCGTCTGTGCAGGACCGCCCTTTCCTGAAACCGCATTGGGGCTCCGCAAGCCTCCCCTCAGCGTGCCTGGCAAGGTGGCGTTGAATAATCCTTGCCAGGACCACACACTACACACAAGAAAAACCACATCCACACACAACAACAACCACAACCACACACACTACACCATCATGAAGGTCCTTAATGATCGTGAGCAGAGGGTCGGGTACTCCGAAAGCACGAAGAACAACCCAGAGCTCAGGCCTACTGTTGGTATCATAGGCCTTGACCAGGTCAATAAAGCAGAGATGTAGGTCTTGTTGGAATTCCCTACAACCTCTGCTGTAGCAGACGGACAGAAAATATGGCGTCTGTGCAGGACCGCCCTTTCCTGAAACCCCATTGGGGCTCCGCAAGCCTCTCCCCAGCGTGCCTGGCAAGGCGATGTTGAATTATAATCATTGCCAGGACCACACACTACACACAAGAAAAACCACATCCACACACAACAACAACCACAACCACACACTACACCATCATGAAGGTCCTTAATGATCGTGAGCAGAGGGTCGGGTACTCCGAAAGCACGAAGAACAACCCAGAGCTCAGGCCTACTGTTGGTATCATAGGCCTTGACCAGGTCAATAAAGCAAAGATGTAGGTCTTGTTGGAATTCCCTACAACCTCTGCTGTAGCAGACGGACAGAAAATATGGCATCTGTGCAGGACCGCCCTTTCCTGAAACCCCATTGGGGCTCCGCAAGCCTCTCCCCAGCGTGCCTGGCAAGGCGATGTTGAATTATAATCATTGCCAGGACATTTCCCGGCCTCACACTGAGGAGTGAGATGGCCCCTGTAGTTGTTACAGTCTGTGCGGTCCTCCTTCTTAAAGAGCGGGGACCACCAGGGCATCCTTCCAATCCTGTGGAAACCCGTCCAGTGGCCCAGACTGTTGTTATGATGTCGTGTAGGGCAGTCTGTGCACAAACGCCACCCTCCATCAGCATTTTCGCTTTGGAGATCATCTCTGCCCCGGTGCCTTTACCTGGTCTCAGACCTAAACCTCGGCCATTTCCCCCTCGACATCAGGAGGAGTGGGGGACGACGCCAACCCCAGGCACAAGCGACGATGACATTCTCGCTTGCAACTTTCATCGGCTAAGCTGAGACCCAGGCCACTAAGGGTTTGAATGGGGGTCCTGGGTGTACACCCGCCACCACCGGAGCGGAAGAATGGCAGGCGCATCTTACAGATGACTAGTCGATTTGTCAGAGGGCAGATCAGCTCCACGGTAGGTCCTGGTGTCAAGGACATGGGCCCGCATCCGCTGGTACGTCACTACGCATGACCGTGACCCAAAACACACGGCCAAGGCAACAGAGGTGTGGCTCAAGAAGAAGGACATTGAGGTCCTGGAGTGGCCTTAGCCAGTCTCTAGACCTTAATCCCAAATCAATTCTGTGGAGGGAGCTGAAGGTTCGAGTTGCCAAACGTCAGCCTCGAAACGTGAACGACTTGGAGAAGTCTTCTTGGTTCGTTCGGTAAAGTCCCGTAGAAGGGAAGTAATAAAATAATAGAAATAAAACATGATACAATAATTATTATATTATTAAAATAATTATTATTTTATTATGTAGAAGGGAGGTAATAAAATAATACAAATAAAACATAATAAAATAATTATTATATTATTTTATGTTTTATTTTTATTATTTTAGTACTTCCCTTCTACGTGGCGACTTTACCGAAAGAACCAAGAAGATGAATCCCTGCTGCTGCGGTCACGAAAGCTTCAAATCGAGACTTGGAGAAGATCTGCAAAGAGGAGTGGTGGGACAAAATCCCTGCCGAGATGTGTGCAAACCTGGTGGCCAACTACAAAAAACGTCCGACCTCTGTGATTGCCAACAAGTACTAAGTCGTGTTTTTTTGCAGAGGGGGTCAAATACTTATTTCCCTCGTTAAAATGCAAATCAACTTATAACATTTTTGACATGCGCTTTTCCGCATTTTGCTGCTGTTATTCTGTCTCTCACTGTCCAAATAAACCGTTAACATTCTAGACTGATCATTTCTTTGTCAGTGGGCACACGTACAAAATCAGCAGGGGATCGAATACTTTTTTTCCCTCACTGTAAGTAACCACGACCACCACTCATCGCCTCCGGTTGACGGGAAGGCGAGCCCAAAGTCGCCTGGGGCTTACAGCTTCCCACACCTCACCGCCACGCTCCCACGCCCCCTTCATTCTTTTGTTCGGAAGAAGAGCCACACCCTGTTTGTTTGGCAGTCTCCTGCCCCGAGTAGAGGACTGTCCACCCCTCATGGTGGCAGGAGCCAGAGCCGGTCCACCGGACCTCCAGAATGCCGCAGAGATCCAGGCGGTACCGGTCCAGCTCCCGACAGAGGAGTGGCAGCCTCTCCTCTGAGCACACTCACACAATGACCAGTACACCGGACCTCCTGAATGCCACAGAGATCCAGATGGTACCGGTCCAGCTCCCGACAGAGGAGTGGCAACCTCTCCTCTGAGCACACTCACACAATGACCAGTCCACCGGACCTGCTGAATGCCGCAGAGATCCAGGCGGTACCGGTCCAGCTCCCGACAGAGGAGTGGCAGCCTCTCCTCTGAGCACACTCACACAATGACCAGTACACCGGACCTCCTGAATGCCACAGAGATCCAGATGGTACCGGTCCAGCTCCCGACAGAGGAGTGGCAGCCTCTCCTCTGAGCACACTCACACAATGACCAGTCCACCGGACCTGCTGAATGCCACAGAGATCCAGGCGGTACCGGTCCAGCTCCCGACAGAAGAGTGGCAGCCTCTCCTCTGAGCACACTCACACAATGACCAGTCCACCGGACCTCCTGAATGCCACAGAGATCCAGGCGGTACCGGTCCAGCTCCCGACAGAGGAGTGGCAGCCTCTCCTCTGAGCACACTCACACAATGACCAGTCCACCGGACCTCCTGAATGCCACAGAGATCCAGATGGTACCGGTCCAGCTCCCGACAGAGGAGTGGCAGCCTCTCCTCTGAGCACATTCACACAATGACCAGTCCACCGGACCTCCTGAATGCCACAGAGATCCAGATGGTACCGGTCCAGCTCCCGACAGAGGAGTGGCAGCCTCTCCTCTGAGCACACTCACACAATGACCAGTCCACCGGACCTCCTGAATGCCACAGAGATCCAGATGGTACCGGTCCAGCTCCCGACAGAGGAGTGGCAGCCTCTCCTCTGAGCACACTCACACAATGACCAGTCCACCGGACCTCCTGAATGCCACAGAGATCCAGATGGTACCGGTCCAGCTCCCGACAGAGGAGTGGCAGCCTCTCCTCTGAGCACACTCACACAATGACCAGTACACCGGACCTCCTGAATGCCACAGAGATCCAGATGGTACCGGTCCAGCTCCCGACAGAGGAGTGGCAGCCTCTCCTCTGAGCACACTCACACAATGACCAGTCCACCGGACCTCCTGAATGCCACAGAGATCCAGGCGGTACCGGTCCAGCTCCCGACAGAGGAGTGGCAGCCTCTCCTCTGAGCACACTCACACAATGACCAGTACACCGGACCTCCTGAATGCCACAGAGATCCAGATGGTACCGGTCCAGCTCCCGACAGAGGAGTGGCAGCCTCTCCTCTGAGCACACTCACACAATGACCAGTCCACCGGACCTCCTGAATGCCACAGAGATCCAGGCGGTACCGGTCCAGCTCCCGACAGAGGAGTGGCAGCCTCTCCTCCGCAGTGAGCGTTCGAACAGTCCACGTGGCCACACGAAGTGGCTTTTCGTTGTTTCTGTGTGTGTGTCTGTGTCTCTGTGTGTGTGTATGTCTCTGTGTGTGTCTGTGTCTCTGTGTGTGTCTGTGTCTCTATGTGTCTCTGTGTGTGTGTGTGTGTGTGTGTCTCTGTGTGTGTCTCTGTGTGTGTGTCTGTGTCTCTGTGTGTGTGTGTGTATGTCTCTGTGTGTGTCTGTGTCTCTGTGTGTGTCTGTGTCTCTATGTGTCTCTGTGTGTGTGTGTGTGTCTCTGTGTGTGTCTCTGTGTGTGTGTCTGTGTCTCTGTGTGTGTCTCTGTGTGTGTGTCTCTGTGTGTGTCTCTGTGTGTGTGTCTCTGTGTGTGTGTCTGTGTCTCTGTGTGTGTGTCTCTGTGTGTGTCTCTGTGTGTGTCTGTGTGTGTGTCTCTGTGTGTCTCTGTGTGTGTGTCTGTGTCTCTGTGTGTGTGTCTGTGTCTATGTGTGTGTCTCTGTGTGTGTCTCTGTGTGTGTGTCTCTCTGTGTGTGTGTCTCTGTGTGTGTCTCTGTGTGTGTCTCTGTGTGTGTCTCTGTGTGTGTCTGTGTGTGTGTCTCTGTGTGTCTCTGTGTGTGTGTCTGTGTCTCTGTGTGTGTCTCTGTGTGTGTCTCTGTGTGTGTCTGTGTGTGTGTCTCTGTGTGTCTCTGTGTGTGTGTCTGTGTCTCTGTGTGTGTGTCTGTGTCTCTGTGTGTCTCTGTGTGTGTGTCTGTGTCTCTGTGTGTGTGTCTGTGTCTCTGTGTGTGTCTCTGTGTGTGTCTCTGTGTGTGTGTGTCTCTCTGTGTGTTTCTGGAGGAGCCCCGAGGGTAAAGATTCAATCTCCTGGCTCCGCCAATTTGGGGTTTGGCCAGGAGACGTCTTAGACGCCTGTCCCCCCGGGGCCTCCGGCACAAGCTGATTAGTTAGATATTTAAGTTTAATTGGTGGTTCACTGGTGATTAATTGAAGGTGGAGGGGTTACCAGCCCCTCGCACCGGTCCAGAGCCCCCATCACCACCATCACCACCATCACCACCACCATCACCACAATCACCATCACCACCACCACCATCACCACCATCATCACCACCACCACCACCACCATCACCACCACCACCACCACCATCACCACCACCACCACCACCATCATCACCACCACCACCATCACCACCACCATCACCACCATCACCACCATCACCACCACCACCACAACCATCACCACCATCACCATCACCACCACCACCACCACAACCATCACCACCATCACCACCACCACAACCATCACCACCATCACCACCATCATCACCACCATCACCACCATCATCACCACCACCACCATCACCACCACCACCACCACCACCATCACCACCACCACCACCACCATCATCACCACCACCACCACCATCACCACCACCATCACCACCACCACCATCACCACCACCACCATCACCACCACTACCATCACCACCATCACCACCACCACCATCACCACCATCACCACCATCACCATCACCACCACCACCACCACCACCATCACCACCACCACCATCACCACCATCACCACCACCACCACCACCATCACCACCACCACCACCACCACCATCACCACCACCACCATCACCACCATCACCACCATCACCACCACCACCACCACCATCACCACCATCACCACCACCACCATCACCACCATCACCACCATCACCACCACCATCAGCACCATCACCACCATCACCACCATCACCACCACCATCACCACCATCACCACCATCACCACCACCACCACCACCATCACCACCACCATCACC
>NW_027621224.1:65000-67163 GCF_964198595.1 Lampetra fluviatilis
AGAGACACACACAGTGACACACACACACAGTGACACACACAGTGACACACAGTGACACACACACACACAGTGACACACACAGTGACACACACACACAGTGACACACACACAGAGACACACACACACAGTGACACACACACACAGTGACACACACACACAGTGACACACACACACAGTGACCCACAGAGACACACAGAGACACACACACAGTGACACACACACAGTGACACACACACACAGTGACACACACACACAGTGACACACACACACAGTGACACACACACAGTGACACACACACACAGTGACCCACAGAGACACACAGAGACACACACACAGTGACACACACACAGAGACAGACACACACAGTGACACACACACACAGAGACAGTGACACACACACAGTGACACACACAGTGACACACACACAGTGACACACACACACAGAGACAGTGACACACACACAGTGACACACACAGTGACACACACACAGTGACACACACACACAGTGACAAACAGTGACACACACACAGTGACACACACAGTGACACACACACACAGTGACACACACACAGTGACACACACACAGTGACACACACAGTGACACACACACAGTGACACACACACAGTGACACACACAGTGACACACACACAGTGACACACACAGAGACACACACACACAGTGACACACACAGAGACACACACACAGTGACACACACAGTGACACACACACACAGTGACACACACACACAGTGACACACACAGTGACACACACACACAGTGACACACACAGTGACACACAGTGACACACACACACACAGTGACAGACACACACAGTGACACACACACAGTGACACACACACACAGTGACAGACACACACAGTGACACACACACAGAGACACACACACACAGTGACAGACACACACAGTGACACACACACAGTGACACACACACACAGTGACAGACACACACAGTGACACACACACAGAGACACACACACACAGTGACACACACACAGAGACACACACACACAGAGACAGACACACACAGTGACACACACACACAGAGACACACACACACAGAGACAGACACACACAGTGACACACACACAGTGACACACACACACAGTGACACACACACACAGTGACACACACACACAGAGACAGACACACACAGTGACACACACACAGTGACACACACACACAGTGACACACACACACAGAGACACACACACACAGAGACAGACACACACAGTGACACACACACACAGTGACACACACACACAGTGACCCACAGAGACACACAGAGACACACACACAGTGACACACACACAGAGACAGACACACACAGTGACACACACACACAGTGACACACACACAGAGACACACACAGTGACACACACACACAGTGACACACACAGTGACACACAGTGACACACACACACACAGTGACACACACAGTGACACACACACACAGTGACACACACACAGAGACACACACACACAGTGACACACACACACAGTGACACACACACACAGTGACACACACACACAGTGACCCACAGAGACACACAGAGACACACACACAGTGACACACACACAGTGACACACACACTCAGTGACACACACACACAGTGACACACACACACAGTGACACACACACACAGTGACCCACAGAGACACACAGAGACACACACACAGTGACACACACACAGAGACAGACACACACAGTGACACACACACACAGAGACAGTGACACACACACAGTGACACACACAGTGACACACACACAGTGACACACACACACAGTGACAAACAGTGACACACACACAGTGACACACACAGTGACACACACACACAGTGACACACACACAGTGACACACACACAGTGACACACACAGTGACACACACACAGTGACACACACACAGTGACACACACAGTGACACACACACAGTGACACACACAGAGACACACACACACAGTGACACACACACACAGTGACACACACACACAGTGACCCACAGAGACACACAGAGACACACACACAGTGACACACACACAGAGACAGACACACACAGTGACACACACACACAGAGACAGTGACACACACACAGTGACACACACAGTGACACACACACAGTGACACACACACACAGTGACAAACA
>NW_027621225.1:0-12500 GCF_964198595.1 Lampetra fluviatilis
AGTGGGTGGGTGGGTGGGTGAGTGGTGTGGGTGAGTGAGTGGGTGGGTGGGTGGGTGAGTGAGTGGGTGAGTGAGTGGGTGAGTGGGTGAGTGGGTGGGTGAGTGGGTGGGTGAGTGAGTGGGTGAGTGGGTGGGTGAGTGGGTGGGTGGGTGGGTGGGTGGGTGGGTGAGTGGGTGAGTGAGTGGGTGAGTGAGTGAGTGTGTGGGTGGGTGGGTGGGTGAGTGAGTGGGTGGGTGGGTGGGTGGGTGAGTGGGTGGGTGGGTGGGTGGGTGAGTGAGTGGGTGGGTGGGTGGGTGGGTGGGTGAGTGGGTGGGTGAGTGAGTGGGTGAGTGAGTGAGTGAGTGAGTGGGTGGGTGGGTGTGTGGGTGGGTGCGTGCGTGCGTGAGTGAGTGAGTGGTGTGAGTGAGTGAGTGAGTGGGTGGGTGGGTGGGTGGGTGAGTGGGTGAGTGGGTGAGTGGGTGGGTGAGTGGGTGGGTGGGTGAGTGGGTGAGTGAGTGGTTGGGTGAGTGGGTGAGTGGGTGGGTGGGTGAGTGGGTGGGTGAGTGGGTGGGTGAGTGAGTGAGTGGGTGGGTGAGTGGGTGGGTGAGTGGGTGAGTGAGTGAGTGAGTGAGTGGGTGGGTGGGTGGGTGAGTGGGTGAGTGGGTGAGTGGGTGGGTGAGTGGGTGGGTGGGTGAGTGGGTGAGTGAGTGGTTGGGTGAGTGGGTGAGTGGGTGGGTGGGTGAGTGGGTGAGTGAGTTGGATGCAAAGACGGGTGAGTGAGTGGGTGAGTGGGTGGGTGAGTAAGTGGGTGGTGAGTTAGATGCAAAGACGGGTGAGTGAGTGGGTGGGTGAGTGGGTGAATGGGTGAGTGAGTGGGTGAGTGGGTGGGTGGGTGGGTGGGTGAGTGAGTCGGTGAGTGAGTGGGTGAGTGGGTGAGTGGGTGGGTGGGTGGGTGAGTGGGTGACTGAGTGAGTGGGTGAGTGATTTGGTGAGTGAGTGAGTTGGTGAGTGAGTGAGTGTGTGGGTGAGTGGGTGGGTGGGTGAGTGAGTGGGTGAGTGGGTGAGTGGGTGGGTGAGTGGGTGAGTGAGTGGGTGGTGAGTTGGATGCAAAGACGGGTGAGTGAGTGGGTGAGTGAGTGGGTAAGTGGGTGAGTGAGTGGGTGAGTGGGTGAGTGGGTGGGTGGGTGAGTGGGTGGGTGGGTGAGTGGGTGAGTAGGTGGGTGGGTGAGTGGGTGAGTGAGTGGGTGAGTGAGTGGGTGGATGAGTGGGTGAGTGGGTGGGTGAGTTGGATGCCAAGACGGGTGAGTGAGTGGGTGAGTGAGTGGGTGAGTAAGTGGGTGGTGAGTTGGATGCAAAGACGGGTGAGTGAGTGGGTGGGTGAGTGGGTGAATGGGTGAATGAGTGGGTGAGTGGGTGGGTGGGTGGGTGAGTGAGTGAGTGGGTGAGTGGGTGGGTGAGTGGGTGGGTGGGTGGGTGAGTGGGTGACTGAGTGAGTGGGTGAGTGATTTGGTGAGTGAGTGAGTTGGTGAGTGAGTGAGTGGGTGAGTGGGTGGGTGGGTGGGTGGGTGAGTGAGTGGGTGAGTGGGTGAGTGAGTGAGTGGGTGGGTGAGTGGGTGAGTGAGTGGGTGGTGAGTTGGATGCAAAGACGGGTGAGTGAGTGTGGGTGAGTGAGTGGGTGAGTGGGTGAGTGAGTGGGTGGTGAGTTGGATGCAAAGACGGGTGAGTGAGTGAGTGGGGTGAGTGAGTGGGTGAGTGGGGTGAGTGGGTGGGTGGGTGAGTGGGTGGGTGGGTCAGTGGGTGAGTGGGTGGGTGAGTGGGTAGGTGAGTGGGTGAGTGGGTGAGTGAGTGGGTGAGTGAGTGGGTGGGTGAGTGGGTGAGTGGGTGAGTGAGTTGGATGCCAAGACGGGTGAGTGAGTGGGTGGGTGAGTGGGTGAGTGGGTGAGTGAGTGGGTGAGTGGGTGAGTGAGTGAGTGGGTGGGTAAGTGAGTGAGTGAGTGGGTGGGTGAATGGGTGGGTGGGTGAGTTAGTGAGTGGGTGGGTGGGTGGGTGATTGGGTGGGTGGGTGAGTGGGTGAGTGGGTGGGTGGGTGAGTGGGTGGGTGAGTGGGTGAGTGGGTGGGTGAGTGGGTGAGTGGGTGGGTGAGTGGGTGGGTGAGTGGGTGGGTGAGTGGGTGAGTGGGTGAGTGGGTGGGTGAGTGGGTGGGTGGGTGAGTTGGATGCAAAGATGGGTGAGTGAGTGGGTGGGTGAGTGGGTGGGTGAGTGGGTGGGTGAGTGAGTGGGTGAGTGGGTGAGTGAGTCAGTGGGTGGGTGGGTGAGTGGGTGAGTGAGTGGGTGAGTGAGTGAGTGAGTGAGTGGGTGGGTGGGTAGGTGAGTGAGTGGGTGAGTGGGTGAGTGGGTGAGTGAGTGGGTGAGTGGGTGAGTGAGTAAATGGATGGGTAGGTGAGTGAGTGAGTGGGTGGGTGAGTGGGTGGGTGAGTGGGTGAGTGGGTGAGTCAGTGGGTGGGTGGGTGAGTGGGTGAGTGAGTGGGTGAGTGAGTGAGTGAGTGAGTGGGTGGGTGGGTAGGTGAGTGAGTGGGTAGGTGAGTGAGTGGGTGGGTGGGTGGGTGAGTGGGTGGGTGGGTGGGTGGGTGGGTGAGTGGGTGAGTGGGTGAGTGGGTGAGTGAGTGGGTGGGTGAGTGAGTGGGTGGGTGAGTTGGTGTGTGGGTGGGTGAGTGGATGAGTGGGTGAGTGAGTGAGTGAGTGGGTGAATGGGTGAGTGAGTGGGTGGGTGAGTGGGTGAATGGATTGCGAGTGGGTGAGTGGGTGGGTGAGTGGGTGGGTGGGTGAGTGAGTGGGTGGGTGAGTGAATTAGTGACTGAGTGGGTGAGTCAGTGATTAAGTGAGTGAGTGGGTGAGTGAGTCAGTGGGTGGGTCGGTGGGTGAGGGAGTGGCTGAGTGAGTGGGTGAGTGAGTGAGTGAGTCAGTGGGTGGGTCGGTGGGTGAGTGGGTGAGTGAGTGGGTGAGTTAGTGGGTGAATGGGTGAGTGAGTGGGTGGGTGGGTGGGTGAATGGGTGAGTGGGTGAGTGACTTAGAGAGGCTACCTGGGGTAGCTTTGTCGCTGGCTGTGCATTTTTTTATTTTTTATTTTAGGAATTCCCAGGAATTCCCACGGTCCAGATCTCGCCTCATACTACCCCTTGTCACCTGGGCAGATACCTCACCCGTTGGGATGGTGAGTGACTCACTCACTCACCAACTCACTCACCCACTCACTCAACCAATCACTCACTCACTCACCAATTCACTCACTCACTCACCAACTCACTCACTCAACCACTCACTCACTCACCAACTCACTCACTCACCCACTCACTCACTCACTAACTCACTCACTCACCAACTCACTCACCCAATCACTCACTCACTCACCAACTCACTCACCCAATCACTCACTCACTCAGCAACTCACTCACCAATTCACTCACTCACCAACTCACTCACTCACTCACTCACCCATTCACTCACTCAACCACTCACTCACTCACTAACTCACTCACTCACTAACTCACTCACTTAACCACTCACTCAGCAACTCACTCACTCACCTACTCACTCAACCACTCACTCACTCACTCACACACTCAGCAACTCACTCACCAACTCACTCACCCACTCACTCACCCACTCACCAACTCACTCACCCACTCACTCACTCACCCACTCACTCCCTCACCCATTCACTCACTCACTCACCCACCCACTCACCCACCCACCCACTCACTCAACCACTCACTCACCCACTCACCAACTCACCCACTCACTCACTCACCCACTCACTCACTCACCAACTCCCCCACTCACCCACTCACTCAACCACTCACTCACTCAACCACTCACCCACCCACTCACCCACTCACCCATTCACTCACTCACCCATTCACTCACTCACCAACTCACTCACTCACCCACTCACTTACAAACCCACTAACCCACTCATTCACTCACCCACTCACTCACTCACTCACCCACTCACTCAACCACTCACTCACTCAACCACTCACCCACCCACTCACCCACTAACCCACTCACTCACTCACCCACTCACCCACTCACTCAACCACTCACTCACTCACCAACTCACTCACTCACTCACCAACTCACTCACTCACCCACTCACTCACTCACCCACTCACTCACCCACTCACCCATTCACTCACTCACCCATTCACTCACTCACCAACTCACGCACTCACTCACCCACTCACTCACTAACCCACTAACCCACTCATTCACTCACCCACTCACCCACTCACTCACCCACTCACTCACCAACTCACCCACCCACTCACTCACCCACTCACCCACCCTCTCACTCACCCACTCACTCAACCACTCACTCACTCAACCACTCACCCACCCACTCACCCACTCACCCATTCACTCACTCACCCATTCACTCACTCACCAACTCACTCACTCACCCACTCACTTACAAACCCACTAACCCACTCATTCACTCACCCACTCACTCACTCACTCACCCACTCACTCAGCCACTCACTCACTCACTCAACCACTCACCCACCCACTCACCCACTAACCCACTCACTCACTCACCCACTCACCCACTCACTCAACCACTCACTCACTCACCAACTCACTCACTCACTCACTCACCAACTCACTCACTCACCCACTCACTCACTCACCCACTCACTCACCCACTCACCCATTCACTCACTCACCCATTCACTCACTCACCAACTCACGCACTCACTCACCCACTCACTCACTAACCCACTAACCCACTCATTCACTCACCCACTCACCCACTCACTCACCCACTCACTCACCCACTCACCCACCCACTCACTCACCCACTCACTCACCCACTCACTCACCCTCTCACTCACCCATATACATACACACACAACTCATATATACATAGTGTGTATATGTTATACACTAACCCCACATTGGCACTATTTTCTGTGTGTGTACTCACACAGGCAGGGCCAGCCAGTTTACCCCATCACCACTGGCGGATTCCGACCTCCGTATCCCTCCGCACTGACGGTCAACACAGCGATGAGTAGGTGAGTGGTGAGTGGGTGGTGAGTGGGTGGGTGAGTGGGTGGGTGGGTGAGTGGTGAGTGGGTGGTGAGTGGGTAGGTGAGTGGGTGGGTGGGTGAGTGGGTGGGTGAGTGGGTGGGTGAGTGGGTGGGTGAGTGGGTGAGTGAGGGGGTGGGTGAGTGGGTGGGTGAGTGGGTGAGTGAGGGGGTGGGTGAGTGGGTGGGTGAGTGGGTGAGTGAGTGGGTGAGTGAGTGAGTGGGTGGGTGAGTGGTGAGTGGGTGGTGAGTGGGTGGGTGAGTGAGTGGGTGGGTGAGTGGGTGGGTGAGTGGGTGGGTGAGTGGGTGAGTGAGGGGGTGGGTGAGTGGGTGGGTGAGTGGGTGAGTGAGTGGGTGAGTGAGTGAGTGGGTGGGTGAGTGGGTGAGTGGGTGAGTGAGTGAGTGAGTGGGTGAGTGAGTGGGTGGGTGAGTGGGTGGGAGAGTGGGTGAGTGAGTGAGTGAGTGGGTGGGTGGGTGAGTGAGTGAGTGAGTGGGTGGTGAGTGGGTGAGTGGGTGGTGATTGGGTGAGTGAGTGGGTGGGTGGGTGAGTGGGTGAGTGAGTGAGTGGGTGAGTGGGTGAGTGAGTGAGTGAGTTGGTGCGTTGGTGAGTGAGTGGGTGAGTGGGTGAGTGGGTGAGTGAGTGAGTGGGTGAGTGGGTGAATGAGTGGGTGAGTGGGTGAGTGGGTGGGTGAGTGGGTGGGTGGGTGAATGAGTGAGTGAGTGGGTGAGTGGGTGAGTGAGTGAGTGAGTTGGTGAGTGGGTGAGTGGTGAGTGGGTGGTGAGTGGGTGAGTGGGTGAGTGGGTGGGTGAGTGGGTGAGTGAGTGGGTGGGTGAGTGGGTGGGTGAGTGGGTGAGTGGGTGGGTGGGTGGGTGAGTGAGTGAGTGAGTGGGTGGGTGGGTGGGTGAGTGGGTGGTGAGTGGGTGGGTGAGTGAGTGAGTGAGTGGGTGAGTGGGTGGGTGGGTGGGTGAGTGGGTGGGTGGGTGAGTGGGTGGTGAGTGGGTGGGTGAGTGAGTGAGTGGGTGAGTGGGTGGGTGGGTGGGTGAGTGGGTGGGTGGGTGGTGAGTGAGTGAGTGAGTGGGTGGGTGGGTGGGTGAGTGAATGAGTGGGTGGTGAGTGGGTGAGTGGGTGGTGAGTGGGTGAGTGGGTGGGTGGGTGGGTGAGTGGGTGGTGAGTGGGTGGGTGAGTGAGTGAGTGAGTGGGTGAGTGAGTGGGTGAGTGAGTGAGTGAGTGGGTGGGTGGGTGAGTGGGTGGGTGAGTGGGTGAGTGAGTGAGTGAGTGGGTGGGTGTGTGAGTGGGTGGGTGAGTGGGTGGGTGGTGAGTGAGTGGGTGGGTGGGTGGGTGGGTGAGTGAGTGAGTGAGTGGGTGGTGAGTGGGTGAGTGAGTGGGTGGGTGGGTGAGTGAGTGGGTGAGTGAGTGGTGAGTGGGTGAGTGAGTGGGTGAGTGGGTGGGTGAGTGGGTGAGTGAGTGAGTGGGTGAGTGGGTGAGTGAGTGAGTTGGTGAGTGGGTGAGTGAGTGGGTGAGTGGGTGAGTGGGTGAGTGAGTGAGTGGGTGAGTGGTTGAGTGAGTGGGTGAGTGGGTGAGTGGGTGGGTGAGTGGGTGGGTGGGTGAGTGGGTGAGTGAGTGAGTGGGTGAGTGGGTGAGTGAGTGAGTGAGTTGGTGAGTGGGTGAGTGGTGAGTGGGTGGTGAGTGGGTGAGTGGGTGAGTGGGTGGGTGAGTGGGTGAGTGAGTGGGTGGGTGAGTGGGTGGGTGAGTGGGTGAGTGAGTGGGTGGGTGGGTGGGTGGGTGAGTGAGTGAGTGAGTGAGTGGGTGGGTGGGTGGGTGAGTGGGTGGTGAGTGGGTGGGTGAGTGAGTGAGTGAGTGAGTGGGTGAGTGGGTGTGTGGGTGGGTGAGTGGGTGGGTGGGTGGGTGGTGAGTGAGTGGGTGAGTGGGTGAGTGAGTGGGTGGGTGAGTGGGTGAGTGGGTGGGTGGGTGAGTGGGTGAGTGGGTGAGTGGGTGGGTGAGTGGGTGGGTGAGTGAGTGGGTGGGTGGGTGGGTGGGTGAGTGGGTGGGTGAGTGAGTGGGTGGGTGGGTGAGTGAGTGAGTGGGTGAGTGAGTGGTGAGTGGGTGAGTGAGTGGGTGAGTGGGTGGGTGAGTGGGTGAGTGGGTGAGTAAGTGGTGAGTGGGTGAGTGAGTGGGTGAGTGGGTGGGTGAGTGAGTGAGTGAGTGGGTGAGTGGGTGAGTGAGTGAGTGAGTTGGTGAGTGGGTGAGTGAGTGGGTGAGTGGGTGAGTGGGTGAGTGAGTGAGTGGGTGAGTGGGTGAGTGAGTGGGTGAGTGGGTGGGTGAGTGGGTGGGTGGGTGGGTGGGTGGGTGAGTGGGTGAGTGAGTGAGTGAGTGAGTGGGTGAGTGAGTGAGTGGGTGCGTGGGTTAGTGAGTGAGTGGTGAGTGGGTGAGTGAGTGGGTGGGTGAGTGAGTGAGTGGGTGAGTAAGTGGTGAGTGGGTGAGTGAGTGGGTGAGTGGGTGGGTGAGTAAGTGAGTGAGTGGGTGAGTGGGTGAGTGAGTGAGTGAGTTGGTGAGTGGGTGAGTGAGTGGGTGAGTGGGTGAGTGGGTGAGTGAGTGGGTGAGTGGGTGAGTGAGTGGGTGAGTGGGTGGGTGAGTGGGTGGGTGGGTGGGTGGGTGGGTGAGTGGGTGAGTGAGTGAGTGAGTGGGTGAGTGAGTGGGTGAGTGGGTGAGTGAGTGAGTGAGTTGGTGAGTGGGTGGGTGAGTGAGTGAGTGAGTGGGTGAGTGGGTGAGTGAGTGAGTGAGTGAGTTGGTGAGTGGGTGAGTGAGTGGGTGAGTGGGTGAGTGGGTGGGTGGGTGAGAGGGTGGGTGGGTGAGTGAGAGAGTGGGTGAGTGGGTGAGTGAGTGGGTGAGTGGGTGAGTGGGTGAGTGGGTGGGTGAGTGGGTGGGTGAGTGAGTGAGTGGGTGAGTGGGTAAGTGAGTGGGTGAGTGAGTGAGTGAGTTGGTGAGTGAGTGAGTGAGTGGGTGGGTGGGTGGGTGGGTGAGTGGGTGGTGAGTGGGTGACTGAGTGGGTGAGTGAATGAGTGAGTGTGAGTGAGTGAGTGAGTGAGTGGGTGAGTGGGTGAGTGGGTCAGTGCGTGAGTGGGTGAGTGGGTGAGTGAGTGGGTGAGTGAGTGAGTGGGTGAGTAACCAACCTTCTCCCCACCCCCTCTCCCCCCTCACCCCCCTCCCCTCCTCACCCTGCGAGGTTCCCACCCCACATGGTTCACCACTCCCACGGCCTCCACACCACCGGGATCCCTCACCCAGCCATAGTCACCCCCAGCGTCAAGCAGGAAGTCACCCAGAGCGTGGCATCGTGAGTCAACCACTCAGTCACCCAGTCACTCAGTCACTCAGTCACTCACTCAGTCAGTCACTCACTCACTCACTCAGTCAGTCAGTCACTCAGTCACTCACTCATTCAGTCACTCACTCACTCAGTCAGTCACTCACTCACTCACTCAGTCACTCACTCACTCAGTCAGTCACTCACTCAGTCAGTCACTCAATCAGTCACTCACTCACTCAGTCATTCAGTCAGTCACTCACTCACTCACCCAGTCACTCACTCACTCACCCAGTCACTCACTCAGTCAGTCACTCACTCACTCACCCAGTCAGTCAGTCATTCACTCAGTCACTCACTCAGTCACTCACTCAGCCACTCAGTCACTCAGTCATTCAGTCACTCACTCAGTCACTCAATCACTCAGTCACTCACTCACTCAGTCACTCACTCAGTCACTCACTCAGCCACTGAGTCACTCAGTCACTCACTCACTCACCCAGTCACTCACTCACTCACCCAGTCACTCACTCAGTCAGTCACTCACTCAGTCACTCACTCAGTCACTCACTCAGCCACTGAGTCACTCACCCAGTCACTCAGCCACTCAGTCACTCAGTCACTCACTCAGCCACTCAGTCACTCACTCAGCCACTAAGTCACTCACTCAGTCACTCACTCACTCAGTCAGTCACTCAGCCACTCAGTCACTCAGTCACTCACTCAGCCACTCAGTCACTCACTCACTCAGTCACTCAGCCACTCAGCCACTCAGTCACTCACTCACTCAGTCAGTCACTCAGCCACTCAGTCACTCAGCCACTCAGTCACTCACCCAGTCACTCAGCCACTCAGTCACTCACTCAGTCACTCACTCAGTCAGTCACTCAGCCACTCAGTCACTCAGTCACTCAGTCACTCACTCAGCCACTCAGTCACTCAGTCACTCAGTCAGACACCCACTCACCCACTTTGTTATGGTCTATTATTGTCTATATATGAGTGTTTATGTTCTATATATGGGATGTACTATATAGGGGATGTACTATATAAGGGATGTACTATATAGGGGATGGTCTGTGGGTGCAGGAAGTCTCACGACTCGTCAAAGCGCGACGGAGACAAGAAGCCGCACATCAAGAAGCCGCTGAACGCATTCATGCTCTACATGAAGGAGATGCGAGCCAAGGTGAGTTAGTTAGTGAGTCAGTTAGTGAGTCACTCAGTGAGTCAGTTAGTTAGTGAGTCATGCTCTACATGAAAGAGATGCGAGCCAAGGTGAGTTAGTTAGTGAGTCAGTTAGTTAGTCACTCAGTCAGTGAGTCAGTTAGTTAGTGAGTCATGCTCTACATGAAGGAGATGCGAGCCAAGGTGAGTTAGTTAGTGAGTCAGTTAGTTAGTCACTCAGTCAGTGAGTCAGTTAGTTAGTGAGTCATGCTCTACATGAAGGAGATGCGAGCCAAGGTGAGTTAGTTAGTGAGTCAGTTAGTTAGTCACTCAGTCAGTGAGTCAGTTAGTTAGTGAGTCATGCTCTACATGAAGGAGATGCGAGCCAAGGTGAGTTAGTTAGTGAGTCAGTTAGTTAGTCACTCAGTCAGTGAGTCAGTGAGTGAGTGAGTCATGCTCTACATGAAGGAGATGCGAGCCAAGGTGAGTTAGTTAGTGAGTCAGTTAGTGAGTCACTCAGTGAGTCAGTTAGTTAGTGAGTCATGCTCTACATGAAGGAGATGCGAGCCAAGGTGAGTCAGTTAGTGAGTCAGTTAGTGAGTCACTCAGTGAGTCAGTTAGTTAGTGAGTCATGCTCTACATGAAGGAGATGCGAGCCAAGGTGAGTTAGTTAGTGAGTCAGTTAGTTAGTCACTCAGTCAGTGAGTCAGTTAGTTAGTGAGTCATGCTCTACATGAAGGAGATGCGAGCCAAGGTGAGTTAGTTAGTGAGTCAGTTAGTTAGTCACTCAGTGAGTCAGTTAGTTAGTGAGTCATGCTCTACATGAAGGAGATGCGAGCCAAGGTGAGTTAGTTAGTGAGTCAGTTAGTTAGTCACTCAGTGAGTCAGTTAGTTAGTGAGTCATGCTCTACATGAAGGAGATGCGAGCCAAGGTGAGTTAGTTAGTGAGTCAGTTAGTTAGTCACTCAGTCAGTGAGTCAGTTAGTTAGTGAGTCATGCTCTACATGAAGGAGATGCGAGCCAAGGTGAGTTAGTTAGTGAGTCAGTTAGTTAGTCACTCAGTCAGTGAGTCAGTTAGTTAGTGAGTCATGCTCTACATGAAGGAGATGCGAGCCAAGGTGAGTTAGTTAGTGAGTCAGTTAGTTAGTCACTCAGTCAGTGAGTCAGTTAGTTAGTGAGTCATGCTCTACATGAAGGAGATGCGAGCCAAGGTGAGTTAGTTAGTGAGTCCGTTAGTTAGTCACTCAGTCAGTGAGTCAGTTAGTTAGTGAGTCATGCTCTACATGAAGGAGATGCGAGCCAAGGTGAGTTAGTTAGTGAGTCAGTTAGTTAGTCACTCAGTCAGTGAGTCAGTTAGTTAGTGAGTCATGCTCTACATGAAGGAGATGCGAGCCAAGGTGAGTTAGTTAGTGAGTCAGTTAGTTAGTCACTCAGTCAGTGAGTCAGTTAGTTAGTGAGTCATGCTCTACATGAAGGAGATGCGAGCCAAGGTGAGTTAGTTAGTGAGTCAGTTAGTTAGTCACTCAGTCAGTAAGTCAGTTAGTTAGTGAGTCATGCTCTACATGAAGGAGATGCGAGCCAAGGTGAGTTAGTTAGTGAGTCAGTTAGTTAGTCACTCAGTCAGTGAGTCAGTTAGTTAGTGAGTCATGCTCTACATGAAGGAGATGCGAGCCAAGGTGAGTTAGTTAGTGAGTCAGTTAGTTAGTCACTCAGTCAGTGAGTCAGTTAGTTAGTGAGTCATGCTCTACATGAAGGAGATGCGAGCCAAGGTGAGTTAGTTAGTGAGTCAGTTAGTTAGTCACTCAGTCAGTGAGTCAGTTAGTTAGTGAGACATGCTCTACATGAAGGAGATGCGAGCCAAGGTGAGTCAGTTAGTGAGTCAGTTAGTTAGTCACTCAGTCAGTGAGTCAGTTAGTTAGTGAGTCATGCTCTACATGAAGGAGATGCGAGCCAAGGTGAGTCAGTTAGTGAGTCACTCAGTCAGTCAGTGAGTGAGTGAGTCATGCTCTACATGAAGGAGATGCGAGCCAAGGTGAGTTAGTTAGTGAGTCAGTTAGTTAGTCACTCAGTCAGTGAGTCAGTTAGTTAGTGAGTCATGCTCTACATGACGGAGATGCGAGCCAAGGTGAGTTAGTTAGTGAGTCAGTTAGTTAGTGAGTCATGCTCTACATGAAGGAGATGCGAGCCAAGGTGAGTTAGTTAGTGAGTCAGTTAGTTAGTCACTCAGTCAGTGAGTCAGTTAGTTAGTGAGTCATGCTCTACATGAAGGAGATGCGAGCCAAGGTGAGTCAGTTAGTGAGTCACTCAGTCAGTCAGTGAGTGAGTGAGTCATGCTCTACATGAAGGAGATGCGAGCCAAGGTGAGTCAGTTAGTGAGTCACTCAGTCAGTCAGTGAGTGAGTGAGTCATGCTGTACATGAAGGAGATGAGAGCCAAGGTGACTAGTTAGTCAGTGAGTCAGTTAGTTAGTGAGTCAGTGAGTCACTCAGTCAGTGAATCACTCAGTGAGTCAGTCAGTGAGTCAGTCAGTCACTCAGTCAGTCAGTCAGTGAGTCACTCAGTCAGTGAGTGAGTCATGCTCTACATGAAGGAGATGAGAGCCAAGGTGAGTTAGTTAGTTAGTCAGTCAGTTAGTAACTCAGTCAGTGAGTCAGTGAGTGAGTCAGTGAGTCAGTGAGTGAGTCAGTCATGTTGTACATGAAGGAGATGAGAGCCAAGTTGGGTCACTCAGTGAGTCAGTCAGTGAGTGAGTCACTCAGTCAGTGAGTCAGTCACTCAGTGAGTCACTCACTCAGTCACTCACTCAGTCACTCACTCAGTCAGTCACACAGTCAGTCACACAGTCACTCAGTCATGCTCTACATGAAGGAGATGAGAGCCAAGGTTACTCAGTCAGTCACTCACTCAGCCACTCAGTCACTCAGTCACTCACTCAGTCACTCAGTCACTCACTCAGCCACT
>NW_027621225.1:22500-52346 GCF_964198595.1 Lampetra fluviatilis
TAGTGTAGTGTATAGTGTAGTGTATAGTGTAGTGTATAGTGTAGTGTGTAGTGTAGTGTGTAGTGTAGTGTATAGTGTAGTGTATAGTAGTGTAGTGTGTAGTGTGTAGTGTATAGTGTAGTGTATAGTGTAGTGTATAATGTAGTGTGTAGTGTAGTGTATAGTGTAGTGTGTAGTGTAGTGTATAGTGTAGTGTATAGTAGTGTGTAGTGTAGTGTATAGTGTAGTGTATAGTGTAGTGTGTAGTGTAGTGTATAGTAGTGTGTAGTGTAGTGTATAGTGTAGTGTATAGTAGTGTATAGTGTAGTGTATAGTGTAGTGTATAGTGTAGTGTGTAGTGTATAGTGTAGTGTGTAGTGTAGTGTATAGTGTAGTGTATAGTGTAGTGTATAGTGTAGTGTGTAGTGTGTAGTGTATAGTGTAGTGTGTAGTGTAGTGTGTAGTGTATAGTGTAGTGTATAGTGTAGTGTATAGTGTAGTGTATAGTGTAGTGTAGTGTATAGTGTAGTGTAGTGTATAGTGTAGTGTGTAGTGTATAGTGTAGTGTATAGTGTAGTGTATAGTGTAGTGTATAGTGTAGTGTATAGTGTAGTGTATAGTGTAGTGTATAGTGTAGTGTAGTGTATAGTGTAGTGTAGTAGTGTAGTGTATAGTGTAGTGTATAGTGTAGTGTATAGTGTAGTGTATAGTGTAGTGTATAGTGTAGTGTATAGTGTAGTGTAGTGTATAGTGTAGTGTAGTAGTGTAGTGTATAGTGTAGTGTATAGTGTAGTGTATAGTGTAGTGTATAGTGTAGTGTATAGTGTAGTGTAGTGTATAGTGTAGTAGTGTATAGTGTAGTGTATAGTGTAGTGTATAGTAGTGTATAGTGTAGTAGTAGTGTATAGTGTAGTGTATAGTGTAGTGTGTAGTGTAGTGTATAGTAGTGTAGTGTATAGTGTAGTGTATAGTGTAGTGTATAGTGTAGTGTATAGTGTAGTGTATAGTAGTGTAGTGTATAGTGTAGTGTATAGTGTAGTGTATAGTGTAGTGTATAGTGTAGTGTATAGTGTAGTGTATAGTGTAGTGTATAGTAGTGTAGTGTATAGTGTATAGTGTAGTGTATAGTGTAGTGTATAGTGTAGTGTATAGTGTAGTGTATAGTGTAGTGTATAGTAGTGTAGTGTATAGTGTATAGTGTAGTGTATAGTGTAGTGTATAGTGTAGTGTATAGTGTAGTGTATAGTGTAGTGTATAATGTAGTGTATAGTGTAGTGTATAGTGTAGTGTATAGTGTAGTGTATAGTGTAGTGTATAGTGTAGTGTATAATGTAGTGTATAGTGTAGTGTATAGTGTAGTGTATAGTGTAGTGTATAGTGTAGTGTATAGTAGTGTAGTGTATAGTGTAGTGTATAGTGTAGTGTATAATGTAGTGTATAGTGTAGTGTATAGTGTAGTGTATAGTGTAGTGTATAATGTAGTGTATAATGTAGTGTATAGTAGCGTAGTGTATAGTGTAGTGTATAATGTAGTGTATAGTAGCGTAGTGTATAGTGTAGTGTATAATGTAGTGTATAGTAGCGTAGTGTATAGTATAGTGTATAGTGTAGTGTATAGTGTAGTGTATAATGTAGTGTATAATGTAGTGTATAGTAGCGTAGTGTATAGTGTAGTGTATAGTGTAGTGTATAATGTAGTGTATAGTAGCGTAGTGTATAGTGTAGTGTATAGTGTAGTGTATAATGTAGTGTATAGTAGCGTAGTGTATAGTATAGTGTATAGTATAGTGTATAGTGTAGTGTATAATGTAGTGTATAATGTAGTGTATAGTAGCGTAGTGTATAGTGTAGTGTATAGTGTAGTGTATAATGTAGTGTATAGTAGCGTAGTGTATAGTGTAGTTTATAATGTAGTGTATAGTAGCGTAGTGTATAGTGTAGTGTATAATGTAGTGTATAGTAGCGTAGTGTATAGTGTAGTGTATAGTGTAGTGTATAATGTAGTGTATAGTAGTGTATAGTGTAGTATATAGTGTAGTGTATAATGTAGTGTATAGTAGCGTAGTGTATAGTGTAGTGTATAATGTAGTGTATAATGTAGTGTATAATGTAGTGTATAATGTAGTGTATAATGTAGTGTATAGTAGCGTAGTGTATAGTGTAGTGTATAATGTAGTGTATAATGTAGTGTATAATGTAGTGTATAGTAGCGTAGTGTATAATGTAGTGTATAATTTAGTGTATAATGTAGTGTATAGTAGCGTAGTGTATAGTGTAGTGTATAATGTAGTGTATAGTAGCGTAGTGTATAGTGTAGTGTATAGTGTAGTGTATAATGTAGTGTATAGTAGTGTATAGTGTAGTATATAGTGTAGTGTATAATGTAGTGTATAGTAGCGTAGTGTATAGTGTAGTGTATAATGTAGTGTATAATGTAGTGTATAGTAGCGTAGTGTATAATGTAGTGTATAATGTAGTGTATAATGTAGTGTATAGTAGCGTAGTGTATAATGTAGTGTATAATGTAGTGTATAATGTAGTGTATAGTAGCGTAGTGTATAGTGTAGTGTATAGTGTAGTGTATAGTAGCGTAGTGTATAGTGTAGTGTATAGTGTAGTGTATAATGTAGTGTATAGTAGCGTAGTGTATAGTGTAGTGTATAGTGTAGTGTATAATGTAGTGTATAGTAGTGTATAGTGTAGTGTATAATGTAGTGTATAATGTAGTGTATAGTAGCGTAGTGTATAATGTAGTGTATAATGTAGTGTATAATGTAGTGTATAGTAGCGTAGTGTATAATGTAGTGTATAATAGCGTAGTGTATAATGTAGTGTATAGTAGTGTAGGATAGTAGTGTAGTATATAATGTAGTGTATAGTAGCGTAGTGTATAATGTAGTGTATAGTAGCGTAGTGTATAGTAGTGTAGTGTATAGTGTAGTGTATAATGTAGTGTATACTAGCGTAGTGTATAGTGTAGTGCACGCTTGCAGGACACATTCCCACTCGCTTTTCCCGTGATGTGTGTGTCTCCCTCGTGGCTAGCAGCAGTGCCAGGGTTTACACACTTCACTACGAACCCAGCGACGTGGGTTCAATACCCGGCCAGGGATAATAGAATTGGTGAGTGAGAATCGATCAGGCCCAGGCATTGATCACAACCCCCACACACTCCATCCCACACATCCGTTCCATTCACCCACCCTGTGAGATGTTGACTACCTCGCCTGGTCTACAGGAGGTCGTGGGTTCGATCCCGGACCCTGTGAGATGTTGACTACCTCGCCTGGTATAAGGGAGGTCCTGGGTTCGATCCCAGACCCTGTGAGATGTTAACTACCTCGCCTGGTCTACAGGAGGTCGTGGGTTCGATCCCAGACCCTGTGAGATGTTGACTACCTCGCCTGGTCTACAGGAGGTCGTGGGTTCGATCCCAGACCCTGTGAGATGTTGACTACCTCTCCTGGTCTACAGGAGGTCGTGGGTTCGATCCCAGACCCTGTGAGATGTTGACTACCTCGCCTGGTCTACAGGAGGTCGTGGGTTCGATCCCGGACCCTGTGAGATGTTGACTACCTCGCCTGGCCTACAGGAGGTCGTGGGTTCGATCCCGGACCCTGTGAGATGTTGACTACCTCGCCTGGTCTACAGGAGGTCGTGGGTTCGATCCCAGTCCCTGTGAGATGTTGACTACCTCGCCTGGTCTACAGGAGGTCGTGGGTTCGATCCCAGACCCTGTGAGATGTTGACTACCTCTCCTGGCCTACAGGAGGTCGTGGGTTCGATCCCAGACCCTGTGAGATGTTGACTACCTCTCCTGGCCTACAGGAGGTCGTGGGTTCGATCCCAGACCCTGTGAGATGTTGACTACCTCGCCTGGTCTACAGGAGGTCGTGGGTTCGATCCCAGACGCTGTGAGATGTTAACTACCTCGCCTGATCTACAGGAGGTCGTGGGTTCGATCCCGAACCCTGTGAGATGTTGACTACCTCGCCTGGTATAAGGGAGGTCCTGGGTTCGATCCCAGACACTGTGAGATGTTGACTACCTCGCCTGGTCTACAGGAGGTCGTGGGTTCGATCCCGGACCCTGTGAGATGTTGACTACCTCGCCTGGCCTACAGGAGGTCGTGGGTTCGATCCCAGACCCTGTGAGATGTTGACTACCTCGCCTGGTCTACAGGAGGTCGTGGGTTCGATCCCAGAAACTGGGAGATGTTGACTACCTCGCCTGGCCTACAGGAGGTCGTGGGTTCGATCCCAGACCCTGTGAGATGTTGACTACCTCGCCTGGTCTACAGGAGGTCGTGGGTTCGATCCCAGACCCTGTGAGATGTTGACTACCTCGCCTAGTATAAGGGAGGTCCTGGGTTCGATCCCGGACCCTGTGAGATGTTGACTACCTCGCCTGGTCTACAGGAGGTCGTGGGTTCGATCCCAGACACTGTGAGATGTTGACTACCTCGCCTGGTCTACAGGAGGTCGTGGGTTCGATCCCAGACACTGTAAGATGTTGACTACCTCGCCTGGTATAAGGGAGGTCGTGGGTTCGATCCCAGACCCTGATGAGATGTTGACTACCTCGCCTGGTCTACAGGAGGTCGTGGGTTCGATCCCGGACCCTGTGAGATGTTGACTACCTCGCCTGGTCTACAGGAGGACGTGGGTTCGATCCCGGACCCTGTGAGATGTTGACTACCTCGCCTGGTCTACAGGAGGCCGTGGGTTCGATCCCAGACCCTGTGAGATGTTGACTACCTCGCCTGGTCTACAGGAGGTCGTGGGTTTGATCCCGGACCCTGTGAGATGTTGACTACCTCGCCTGGTCTACAGGAGGTCGTCAGTTTGATCCCAGACCCTGTGAGATGTTGACTACCTCGCCTGGTCTACAGGAGGTCGTGGGTTCGATCCCAGTCCCTGTGAGATGTTGACTACCTCGCCTGGTCTACAGGAGGTCGTGGGTTCGATCTCAGTCCCTGTGAGATGTTGAGTACCTCGCCTGGTCTACAGGAGGTCCTGAGTATCAGGGGAGGTAGTCAACATTTGCAAGCCGGAGTGTTATGGGTCTCTTTGAGTATAGGTCTTTATGGGTTTCTATGGGTCTCTTTGGGTTTCTATAGGATCTATATGGTTATATGGGTCTCTGTGGGTGTCTGTGGGTCAATGTGTGTCTCTCTGAGTCTCTGTGGGTCTCTGTGAGTCTCTGTGGTTCTCTGTGAGTCTGTGTGAGTCTCTGTGGGTCTCTGTGGGTCTATGTGAGTCTATGTGGGTCTCTGTGAGTCTCTGTGGGTCACTGTGGGTCTCTGTGGTTCTCTGTGAATCTCTGTGAGTGTCTGTGGGTCTCTGTGGGTGTCTGTGGGTCGCTGTGGGTCACTGTGGGTCTCTGTGGGTCTCTGTGGGTCTCTGTGAGTCTCTATGGGTCTCTATGAGTCTCTGTGAATCTCTGTGGGTCTCTGCGAGTCTCTGAGTCTTTTTGGGTCTCTATGAGTCAATAACAAATGCAATATATACTCAGCATCTGTGTGTGTGTCTGGGCGTGTGTCCGTGTGTGTCTGTGTGCAGTCTTTGAATCTGGAAGGTTTGGAATTGATGGTAAATATTCACACAGACACACACGGACACAGACACACAGACACACACACAGACACACACAGACACACAACAACAACCGCCATTCGCCACTAAGTGGCGGTGACGTCACCACGACGCTTGTGCCAGGCCATGTGCACCTTGAAGCCACGTGAAGTGTCGAACGCCTGCTGGCAGGAGGTCACGGGGCAGACCCAGCAGGTGCCACGGGTCGACTGACCGAGATGACCGAGACGACTGGCTGATGCACCACTTGTGCCCCCTACTGTGCCAACTTGCTGTGCTTTAGCCACCCGGCGCTCCGCTCGTTGTTGTGAGCGTCGCTCCTCCGCCCTCCGTTGTTGTTGGAGGGCGACTGCCTCCAACTGCCCAGTAGCGTCCTTCACGAGCCTCCTCCACAGAGTCCGATCTTGACACCGCTGGTACCAGTCATCGGCAAGTCCACTCAGCTCCACGTCCTCCTGTACCACATCACTCCATCTCTTCTCTAGCCCGTGCCGCGCCCGTTCAGCCCGCTCGATCCGGCCGAACAAAAGCTGTTTAGGCATGCGGTGGCTGGGCATGCGGGCTACATGACCCAGCCAACGCAGCCTTGCCTGCCAGAGGAGCTCACCGATGGGACTTTGCCCAGATCTTTCAAGGATTTGTGAGCTCCTCACACAATCCAGCCTGCAGGTTAAACCCAGGATGGATCGTAGGCAGGCCAGCCTAAATGTTTCCAACCGGCGAAGATGCTCCATTAAGGGGGTCCACGTTTCGCAAGCGTAGAGAAGGGAGGGAATGACCATGGCCGAGAAGACCTGAAGCTTCGTACGGAGCGACAGACCAGGTAGCTTCCACACAGCGTTACGCAACCGATGAAAAGATATTGCCGCTCGACTGATTCGGAGCGAGACCTCTGCTGTTAAACTGGAGCCGGTCATAAGCACACTGCCCAGGTATGGGAAACTCTCCACTCTCTCCACAACTGCCCCATCACCGATTGGGAGTTGTGGGGGTGGAGTGTCCGATGGTACAAAATACCCAGGCAGGTGCTTAGTTTTGGTGGGGCTGATGGTAAGGCCCCACCTCTTAGTGGCACGCTCCAGTCTCAGCAGCAGCGTCTCCAACTCCTCCTCTGAGTGAGCAGCAATTACCAGATCATCGGCATGCATAACGTGGTTGACCAATAGGGAGCCATCCCTTGATCGCACCCAGGCATCGATCAGCCTCCTATATTGTATCTGTACCAGATGGAGATTCCCCCGGTACAGCTATCGAAGGCTTCACGAACTACGCAGTCAAAATAGATGTTAAATAATGTTGGAGCCAGAGGACATCCCTGTCGCACCCCAAGGTGTACAGGGAAAGGCTCTGACTCCCGGCCACGTAGTTTTACCCGGGCCCACTCACCATCATGAAGGTCCTTAATGATCGTGAGCAGAGGGTCAGGGACTCCGAAAGCACGAAGAACAACCCAGAGCCCAGGCCTACTGATGGTATCATATGCCTTGACCAGGTCAATAAAGCAGAGATGTAGGTCTTGTTGGAATTCCCTACACCTCTGCTGTAGCAGACGGACAGAAAATATGGCATCTGTGCAGGACCGCCCTTTCCTGAAACCGCATTGGGGCTCCGCAAGCCTCTCCTCAGCGTGCCTGGCAAGGTGATGTTGAATAATCCTTGCCAGGACCTTTCCCGGCCTCACACTGAGGAGTGAGATGCCCCTGTAGTTGTTACAGTCTGTGCGGTCCCCCTTCTTAAAGAGGGGGACCACCAGGGCATCCTTCCAATCCTGCGGAACCCGTTCAGTGGTCCAGACTGTTGTTATGATGTCATGTAGGGCAGTCTGTGCACAAACGCCACCCTCCCTCAGCATTTCGCTTGGGAGATCATCTCTGCCCGGTGCCTTTCCTGGTCTCAGACTCCGGATCGCCCTCAGTACTTCCTCAACAGATGGCACCTCAGCCAGCCACTCACAGGGGGTGACTTCCTCCAATATTTGAGGCACCGCAGCCTCAGCAGGGTCATCCCCACTTTGTGCCACGATGTTTTCCTGGCTGAGGGATTTCCCCTCCCCCAGGACCTTCACAGGAATGCTCAGCAAATCTGCGAACCTGTTCCTGGGGGTCGGAGATTGGATCACCGTGTTTTCCCCCTAATGACGGTAATAGGTGTGGCGCTACAGGTTACTTTTTTGATGGAGTTCAATAGGGATTTGTGATCGCGGGCCACTGAGGCAGACACACACACACAGACACACACACACAGACACACACACACAGACACACACACACAGACACACACACACAGACACACACACACAGACACACACACACAGACACACACACACAGACACACACACACAGATACCACCATCATAACCATCACAACCACCACCATCATCACCATCACCATCATCAAAACTTAAACAGTCTGCGTCTCTGTCTGTCTCTCTCTGTGTCTGTGTCTTTGTTTCTCTATGTGTCTCTCTCTGTCTCTCCGTGTCTCTGTCTCTCCGTGTCTCTGTGTCTGTCTCTCTGTGTCTGTGTCTCTGTGTCTGTCTCTCTGTGTCTGTCTCTCTGTGTCTGTCTCTCTGTGTCTGTCTCTCTGTTTCTGCCTCTCTGTGTCTCTGTCTCTCTGTCTCTGTGTCTCTGTGTCTCTCTCTTTCTACGTCTGTGTCTGTGTCTCTGTGTCTGTGTCTCTCTCTGTGTCTCTGTCTGTGTCTGTGTCTCTGTCTGTGTCTCTGTCTGTGTCTCTCTCTGTGTCTGTGTCTCTGTGTCTCTCTCTGTGTCTCTGTGTCTGTGTCTCTCTCTGTGTCTCTCTCTGTGTCTCTCTCTGTGTCTCTCTCTGTGTCTCTCTCTGTGTCTCTGTCTGTGTCTGTGTCTCTCTCTCTGTGTCTCTCTCTGTGTCTTTCTCTGTGTCTCTGTGTATCTCTCTCTCTGTGTCTCTCTCTGTGGCTGTGTCTCTGTGTCTCTGTGTCTCTGTGTCTGTGTCTCTGTCTGTGTCTGCAGGCAGTAAATCCCTCAACTTGTGCACGATGACCCCCTAGTCCGGGACGAGAGAGCCACCAGCAAACCTCCACAACCATCACACACACACAGACACACACACACAGACACACACACACACAGACACACACACACACACAGACACACACACACACAGAGACACACACACACAGACACACACACACACAGACACACACACACACACAGACACACACACACAGACACACACACACAGACACACAGACACACACACACAGACACACACACACACAGACACAGACACAGACACACACACACAGCACAGACACACACACAGACACACACACACAGCACAGACATACACACAGACACACAGACACAGCTTACACACACACACAGACACACACAGACACACACACAGACACACACAGACAGCGTACACACACACACACAGTCACACAGACACACACACACAGACACACACATACAGACACATACACACACACAGCTTCATCCATAGTCCAGTGTGGTGGTGAGTCTATGGGTCTCTGTGTAGTGGTGAGTCTATGGGTCTCTGTGTAGTGAGTCTATGGGTCTCAGTGGTGAGTCTATGGGTCTCTGTGTGGTGGTGAGTCTATGGGTCTCTGTGCGGTGAGTCTATGGGTCTCTGTATGGTGGTGAGTCTATGGGTCTCTGTGTGGTGGTGAGTCTATGAGACCCATAGACTCACCACCACACTGAAACCCATAGACTCACTACACAGAGACCCATAGACTCACAGCACAGAGACCCATAGACTCACCACTGAGACCCATAGACTCAGCACACAGAGACCCACAGACTCACCACAGAGACCCATAGACTCACCACACAGAGACCCACAGACTCACCACACAGAGACCCACAGACTCATCACACAGAGACCCATAGACTCACCACACAGAGACCCATAGACTCACCACACAGAGACCCACAGAGACCCATAGACTCACCACACAGAGAGCCACAGACTCACCACACAGAGACCCACAGACTCACCACACAGAGACCCAAAGACTCACCACACAGAGAGCCACAGACTCACCACACAGAGACCCATAGACTCACCACACAGAGACCCACAGACTCACCACACAGAGACCCAAAAACTCACCACACAGAGACCCACAGACTCACCACACAGAGACCCACAGACTCACCACACAGAGACCCACAGACTCACCACACAGAGACCCACAGACTCACCACACAGAGACCCATAGACTCACCACCACACAGAGACCCACAGACTCACCACACAGAGACCCACAGACTCACCACACAGAGAGCCACAGACTCACCACACAAAGACCCAAAGACTCACCACACAGAGACCCACAGACTCACCACGCAGAGACCCACAGACTCACCACACAGAGACCCATAGACTCACCACACAGAGACCCACAGACTCAGCACACAGAGACCCATAGACTCACCACACAGAGACCCATAGACTCACCACACAGAGACCCACAGACTCACCACACAGAGACCCACAGAGACCCATAGACTCACCACACAGAGACCCATAGACTCACCACACAGAGACCCACAGACTCACCACACAGAGACCCACAGACTCACCACACAGAGACCCACAAACTCACCACACAGAGACCCACAGACTCACCACACAGAGACCCACAGACTCACCACACAGAGACCCACAGACTCACCACACAGAGAGCCACAGACTCACCACACAGAGACCCACAGACTCACCACACAGAGACCCACAGACTCACCACACAGAGACCCACAGACTCACCACACAGAGACCCACAGACTCACCACACAGAGACCCACAGACTCACCACACAGAGACCCATAGACTCACCACACAGAGACCCACAGACTCACCACACAGAGACCCACAGACTCACCACACAGAGACCCACAGACTCACCACACAGAGACCCACAGACTCACCACACAGAGACCCACAGACTCACCACACAGAGACCCACAGACTCACCACACAGAGACCCACAGACTCACCACACAGAGACCCATAGACTCACCACACAGAGACCCACAGACTCACCACACAGAGACCCATAGACTCACCACTATACAGACACTAATAGACTCAGCATTGCCTCGGAGATGGCAGCCATCTTGGTAGGGGGTTAATGGGTGGGGGGAGGAGCCATCTTTGTAAGGGTGTTGGGCAGCCATCTTGGTAAGGGAGGGGGGTTAATGGTGGGGGAGGGTAGCCATCTTAATAAGGGGGTGGGGTAGCCATCTTGGTTAGGGAAGGGTCTGTGTGTTGTAGGTAAAAGTGTTAACCGCCATCTTCGTAGAGTGTTAATATTGAGGGGATGTGGGAGGGGTTGTGGGGGTGGCCACCATCTTGGGAAGGCGATTGCTAAGATGGTGTCAGTCGCCAACTTTGTAAGGAGTTTTGTGTTGGGGATCGTGGCGGCCGCCATTTTGGTACGGTGGGTTGGTGGCGGCGGCAGCCATCTTGGTGAGGGGCGTTGCTGGCGCTCGCCATCTTGACATATGCGTTAATGTTCTAGTGGTAACCGCCATCTTGGCAAGGGGCATGGTGTGTGTTGGTGGAGGCCGCCATCTTGGCAAGGGGCATGGTGTGTTGGTGGCGGCCGCCATCTTGGCAAGGGGCGTGGTGTGTTGGTGGCGGCCGCCATCTTGGCAAGGGGCGTGCTGTGTTGTTGGTGCAGGCCTCGGCAAGGTAAGGTCATTTACCCTCTTTACCGGCTAACAGGGTCAAGGTAAAAGGGTCAAGGTAACAGGGTAACGGTGTCGACATGCCAAGGGGTAAGGTAAAGGGCAGGGTAAAGCTAACTCGGAAGAATTACCCGCTAAACAGGGCGCCGTGTTTCCCGCTAAAAGGCTCCGTGACGCAATCCGTGGCCTCCATTTAACAAGTAACGTTTTTATAAAAATAACTTATTTTAAAAACACGATTTTATTAAATGTGCTAGTAGTGGCACAACTCCAGCAAGTGTGATGGTGGTGATCTACATGCAACGCGAGTTTAACGTGGACAATTTAAGAGCCAAGCCGATACGTATCATTATAAAAAATAATGTTTAAAAATATCTACATTTTTAATGATACAATACAGCATTGTCATCACTATGACACAAGTTTACCAAGTTTGCAGTTAATATCACATTAGGAAGCGGGTTAAACTTGAGTTTCAACATTTGATGATACAACAACAACAGAGTGAGTTCAAAGAAAGCGTGTAAAATTTGAATAATCTAGAGTATTCTATATGATTAAAGCGCTTTACCTTACAGCATTTACCATCATAAACCTTGTCCATGTGTAGTAGTACCCCAGTAATTACCCTGTAATCGGCTCATTGTGTATGGGGTGAGGGTAAAAGGTAGGCTCGTTGCTTTTTACCTTACCTGCTAAAGTGTAAAAGGTAAGGGTAGAGTGATTGTATTATGGTAAGGTAAAAAGTAGGGTAAAAGGTAGGCTCGTTTTTCACTTTTACCTTACCTGCTAAAGGGTACAAGGTAGGGTAGAGTGTATTGTGGTAAGGTAAAAGGTAGGCTCGTTGCTTTTTAACTTTTACCTTACCTGCTAAAGGGTAAAATGTAGGGTAGAGTGTATTGTACTGTGGTAAGGTGAAAGATAGGGTAGAGTGATGGTATTGTAGTAAGGTAAAGGTAGGCTCGTTGCTTTTTAACTTTTACCTTACCTGCTAAAGTGTAAAAGGTAAGGGTAGAGTGTATTGTGCTAAGGTGAAAGGTAGGGTAAAGGTATGCTCGTTGTTTTTAACTTTTACCTTACCTGCTAAAGTGTAAAAGGTAAGGGTAGAGTGATGGTATTGTAGTAAGGTAAAAGGTAGAGTGATGGTATTGTAAGGTAAAAGGTAAGGGTAGAGTGATGGTATTGTAAGGTAAAAGGTAGAGTGATGGTATTGTAAGGTAAAAGGTAAGGGTAGAGTGATGGTATTGTAGTAAGGTAAAAGGTAGAGTGATGGTATTGTAAGGTAAAAGGTAGAGTGATGGTATTGTAAGGTAAAAGGTAGAGTGATGGTATTGTAAGGTAAAAGGTAGAGTGATGGTATTGTAAGGTAAAAGGTAAGGTAGAGTGATGGTATTGTGGTAAGGTAGAGTGATGGTATTGTGGTAAGGTAAAAGGTAAAGTGATGGTATTGTGGTAAGGTAAAAGGTAAGGGTAGAGTGATTGTATTGTGGTAAGGTAAGGGTAGAGTGATTGTATTGTGGTAAGGTAAAAGGTAGAGTGATGGTATTGTGGTAAGTAAAAGGTAAGGGTAGAGTGATGGTATTGTAAGGTAAAAGCTAAGGTAGAGTGATGGTATTGTGGTAAGGTAAAGGTAGTGTAAAGGTAGCCTCGTGGTTTTTAACTTTTACCTTACCTTGCCGAGGCCTATGTTAATGGTTGCCGCCATCTTGGTAAGGGGCGTGGTGTGTTGGTTTCGGCCGCCATCTTGGCAAGGGGCGTGGTGTGTTTGGTGGCGGCCGCCATCTTGGTAAAGGGGCGTGGTGTGTTGGTGGTTGCCGCCATCTTGACAAGGGGCGTGGTGTGTTGGTGGTGGCCGCCATCTTGGTAAAGGGGCGTGGTGTTGGTGGTTTCCGCCATCTTGCTAAGGGCTTTGTGTGTTGGTGGCGGCCGCCATCTTGGTAAAGGGGTCGTGGTGTGTTGGTGGTTGTCGCCATCTTGGTAAGGGGGCGTGTCCATCTCCCCCCCCCGGGGGGGCCACGTGGAACCCCGTAACTCATCCTCCGTGTTGTTGTTTGTTTGTTGTTGTTGTTGTCTGTTGTTGTTGTTTGTTTGTTGTCGTTCCGGACGGCGTTGATTTCACTCCTCCACTCCCCTTTGACATTGTTCCGTGGCTGGGAGAGAAGTTAGTGTGGTACACAAATATACAGCTACAGCTACTACCACACATCTACAGCTACTACCACACATCTACAGCTACTATCACACATCTACAGCTACTACCACACATCTACAGCTACTACCACACATCTACAGCTACTACTACACATCTACAGCTACTACCACACATCTAGAGCTACTACCACACATCTACAGCTACTACCACACATCTACAGCTACTACCACACATCTACAGCTACTACCACACATCTACAGCTACTACCACACATCTACAGCTAACTACCACACATCTACAGCTACTACCACACATCTACAGCTACTACCACACATCTACAGCTACTACCACATCTACAGCTACTACCACACATCTACAGCTACTACCCACATCTACAGCTACTACCACACATCTACAGCTACTACCACACATCTACAGCTACTACCACACATCTACAGCTACTACCACACATCTACAGCTACTACCACACATCTACAGCTACTACCACACATCTACAGCTACTACCACACATCTACAGCTACTACCACACATCTACAGCTACTACCACACATCTACAGCTACTACACACATCTACAGCTACTACCACACATCTACAGCTACTACCACACATCTACAGCTACTACCACACATCTAGAGCTACTACCACACATCTACAGCTACTACCACACATCTACAGCTACTACTCACACATCTACAGCTACTACCACACATCTAGAGCTACTACCACACATCTACAGCTACTACCACACATCTACAGCTACTACCACACATCTACAGCTACTACCACACATCTAGAGCATCTACTATACACACATCTACAGCTACTACCACTACATCTACAGCTACTACCACTCATCTACAGCTACTACCACACATCTACAGCCTCCTACCACACATCTAGAGCTACTACCACACATCTACAGCTACTACCACACATCTACAGCTACTACCACACATTAGAGCTACTACCACACATCTAGAGCTACTACAACATCTACAGCTACTACCAACATCTACAGCTACTACCACACATCTACAGCTACCTACCACACATCTTACAGCTACTAAACCACAACACTACAGCTACTACCACACATCTACAGCTTACAACCACAACAACTAGCTACTACTACACATCTACAGCTACTACACCACATCTACAGCTACTACCACACATCTACAGCTACTACTACACATCTACAGCTACTACCACACATCTACAGCTACTACCACACATCTAGAGCTACTACCACACATCTAGAGCTACTACCACACATCTACAGCTACTACCACACAT
The DNA here is from genome assembly GCF_964198595.1 of Lampetra fluviatilis. Taxonomy (NCBI): domain Eukaryota; kingdom Metazoa; phylum Chordata; class Hyperoartia; order Petromyzontiformes; family Petromyzontidae; genus Lampetra; species Lampetra fluviatilis. The sequence continues at coordinate 37,240 of NW_027621225.1, forward strand.
CTACAGCTACTACCACACATCTACAGCTACTACCACACATCTACAGCTACTACCACACATCTACAGCTACTACCACACATCTACAGCTACTACCACACATCTACAGCTACTACCACACATCTACAGCTACTACTACACATCTACAGCTACTACTACACATCTACAGCTACTACCACACATCTACAGCTACTACCACATATCAACAGCTACTACCACACATCTACAGCTACTACCACACATCTACAGCTACTACCACACATCTACAGCTACTACCACACACATCTACAGCTACTACCACACATCTAGAGCTACTACCACACATCTACAGCTACTACCACACATCTACAGCTACTACCACACATCTACAGCTACTACCACACATCTATACGACCTCCTGTAGACCAGGCGAGGTAGTCAACATCTCCCAGTGTCCGGGATCGAACCCACGACCTCCTGTAGACCGGGCGAGGTAGTCAACATCTCACAGGGTCAGGGATCGAACCCACGACCTCCTGTAGACCGGGCGAGGTAGTCAACATCTCCCAGTGTCCGGGATCGAACCCACGACCTCCTGTAGACCGGGCGAGGTAGTCAACATCTCCCAGTGTCCGGGATCGAACCCACGACCTCCTGTAGACCGGGCGAGGTAGTCAACATCTCCCAGTGTCCGGGATCGAACCCACGACCTCCTGTAGACTGGGCGAGGTAGTCAACATCTCACAGTGTCCAGGATCGAACCCACGACCTCCTGTAGGCCAGGCGAGGTAGTCAACATCTCAGGGTCAGGGATCGAACCCAGGACCTCCTGTAGACCAGGCGAGGTAGTCAACATCTCCCAGGGTCAGGGATCGAACCCACGACCTCCTGTAGACCAGGCGAGGTAGTCAACATCTCCCAGGGTCAGGGATCGAACCCACGACCTCCTGTAGACCAGGCGAGGTAGTCAACATCTCCCAGGGTCAGGGATCGAACCCACGACCTCCTGTAGACCAGGCGAGGTAGTCAACATCTCACAGGGTCAGGGATCGAACCCACGACCTCCTGTAGACCAGGCGAGGTAGTCAACATCTCCCAGTGTCCGGGATCGAACCCACGACCTCCTGTAGACCGGGCGAGGTAGTCAACATCTCCCAATGTCCGGGATCGAACCCACGACCTCCTGTAGACTGGGCGAGGTAGTCAACATCTCACAGTGTCCAGGATCGAACCCACGACCTCCTGTAGGCCAGGCGAGGTAGTCAACATCTCACAGGGTCAGGGATCGAACCCAGGACCTCCTGTAGACCAGGCGAGGTAGTCAACATCTCCCAGGGTCAGGGATCGAACCCACGACCTCCTGTAGACCAGGCGAGGTAGTCAACATCTCCCAGGGTCAGGGATCGAACCCACGACCTCCTGTAGACCAGGCGAGGTAGTCAACATCTCCCAGGGTCAGGGATCGAACCCACGACCTCCTGTAGACCAGGCGAGGTAGTCAACATCTCACAGGGTCTGGGATCGAACCCACGACCTCCTGTAGACCAGGCGAGGTAGTCAACATCTCACAGTGTGCGGGATCGAACCCACGACCTCCTGTAGACCAGGCGAGGTAGTCAACATCTCACAGTGTCCGGGATCGAACCCACGACCTCCTGTAGACCAGGCGAGGTAGTCAACATCTCACAGGGTCTGGGATCAAACCCACGACCTCCTGTAGACCAGGCGAGGTAGTCAACATCTCACAGTGTCCAGGATCGAACCCACGACCTCCTGTAGACCAGGCGAGGTAGTCAACATCTCACAGGGTCTGGGATCGAACCCACGACCTCCTGTAGACCAGGCGAGGTAGTCAACATCTCACAGTGTCCGGGATCGAACCCACGACCTCCTGTAGACCAGGCGAGGTAGTCAACATCTCACAGGGTCTGGGATCGAACCCACGACCTCCTGTAGACCAGGCGAGGTAGTCAACATCTCACAGGGTCTGGGATCAAACCCACGACCTCCTGTAGACCAGGCGAGGTAGTCAACATCTCACAGTGTCCAGGATCGAACCCCCGACCTCCTGTAGACCAGGCGAGGTAGTCAACATCTCACAGGGTCTGGGATCGAACCCACGACCTCCTGTAGACCAGGCGAGGTAGTCAACATCTCACAGGGTCTGGGATCAAACCCACGACCTCCTGTAGACCAGGCGAGGTAGTCAACATCTCCCGTAGCCAACGCATTACCCCTGAATCGGTTTTCCCATCGACTCTAAATGTGAAGTTTTTTTAAATTAATGGGAGCAGGAGGTTTAGGGGGCTGTGTACATGTGTGTGTACATGTGTGTGCTTGTACATGTGTGTGTTTAGTGGGGAGTGGTGGGTGTAGTGGTTAGCGCTACGAACCCGGCGACCCGAGTTCGATTCCCGCTCACGACCACCACCACCACCGGTGACGATTATCTGAACCGGTCCTGGGCCTCCCCTAGGTCGACTCAGCCTCAAATGAGTACCACCCACCCAACAGTGTGCCGTGCCGGCCTTCATAGGTGCTCGCTAACAGCACTTGCCCCTACAGTGTGTTGAGGCTACACGGGGGATCTTTGTCTTTGTGTGCCTGCGTGTATTTAAGTTATTTAATAGTAAGTTATTGGGGCGCTAGGGGAGCCGGTCGTGATGACGGCCACATTGTGTTTTCGTTTGTAACGTGTCAGATATTTATAGTGTGTGTGTCACAGCTCCCTCTCTCTCTCTCTCCTTCATCATCATCACCCACAGCTCCCTCCTTCATCATCCACGGCTCTCTCCTTCACCCACAGCTCCCTCCTTCACCCACAGCTCCCTCCTTCACCCACAGCTCTCTCCTTCACCCACAGCTCCCTCCTTCACCCACAGCTCCCTCCTTCACCCACAGCTCCCTCCTTCACCCACAGCTCCCTCCTTCACCCACAGCTCTCTCCTTCACCCACAGCTCCCTCCTTCACCCACAGCTCCCTCCTTCACCCACAGCTCCCTCCTTCATCCACAGCTCTCTCCTTCACCCACAGCTCCCTCCTTCACCCACAGCTCCCTCCTTCACCCACAGCTCTCTCCTTCATCTATCACTCTCTCCTTCATCCACAGCTCCCTCCTTCACCCACAGCTCCCTCCTTCACCCACAGCTCCCTCCTTCACCCACAGCTCTCTCCTTCATCTATCACTCTCTCCTTCACCCACAGCTCCCTCCTTCACCCACAGCTCCCTCCTTCACCCACAGCTCTCTCCTTCATCTATCACTCTCTCCTTCATCCACAGCTCCCTCCTTCATCCACAGCTCCCTCCTTCACCCACAGCTCTCTCCTTCATCTATCACTCTCTCCTTCATCCACAGCTCTCTCCTTCATCCACAGCTCCCTCCTTCACCCACAGCTCCCTCCTTCACCCACAGCTCCCTCCTTCACCCACAGCTCCCTCCTTCACCCACAGCTCCCTCCTTCACCCACAGCTCCCTCCTTCACCCACAGCTCCCTCCTTCACCCACAGCTCCCTCCTTCACCCACAGCTCCCTCCTTCACCCACAGCTCCCTCCTTCACCACCCACAGCTCCCTCCTTCACCCACAGCTCCCTCCTTCACCCACAGCTCCCTCCTTCATCCACAGCTCTCTCCTTCACCCACAGCTCCCTCCTTCACCCACAGCTCCCTCCTTCACCCACAGCTCTCTCCTTCATCTATCACTCTCTCCTTCATCCACAGCTCCCTCCTTCACCCACAGCTCCCTCCTTCACCCACAGCTCCCTCCTTCACCCACAGCTCCCTCCTTCACCCACAGCTCTCTCCTTCACCCACAGCTCTCTCCTTCACCCACAGCTCTCTCCTTCACCCACAGCTCTCTCCTTCACCCACAGCTCCCTCCTTCACCCACAGCTCTCTCCTTCACCCACAGCTCTCTCCTTCATCTATCACTCTCTCCTTCATCCACAGCTCCCTCCTTCACCCACAGCTCCCTCCTTCATCCACAGCTCCCTCCTTCATCCACAGCTCTCTCCTTCACCCACAGCTCTCTCCTTCATCCACAGCTCTCTCCTTCATCCACCCACAGCTCCCTCCTTCACCCACAGCTCCCTCCTTCACCACCCACAGCTCCCTCCTTCACCCACAGCTCCCTCCTTCACCCACAGCTCCCTCCTTCACCCACAGCTCTCTCCTTCACCCACAGCTCTCTCCTTCATCCACAGCTCCCTCCTTCACCCACAGCTCCCTCCTTCACCCACAGCTCCCTCCTTCACCCACAGCTCCCTCCTTCATCCACAGCTCCCTCCTTCATCCACAGCTCCCTCCTTCATCCACAGCTCTCTCCTTCACCCACAGCTCCCTCCTTCATCCACAGCTCTCTCCTTCACCCACAGCTCTCTCCTTCACCCACAGCTCCCTCCTTCATCCACAGCTCTCTCCTTCACCCACAGCTCCCTCCTTCATCCACAGCTCTCTCCTTCATCCACCCACAGCTCCCTCCTTCACCCACAGCTCCCTCCTTCACCACCCACAGCTCCCTCCTTCACCCACAGCTCTCTCCTTCACCCACAGCTCCTTCACTCACGGCTCTCTCCTTCATCATCATCACCCACAGCTCCCTCCTTCATCCACAGCTCCCTCCTTCATCCACAGCTCCCTCCTTCATCCACAGCTCTCTCCTTCATCCACAGCTCTCTCCTTCACCCACAGCTCCCTCCTTCATCCACAGCTCTCTCCTTCACCCACAGCTCCCTCCTTCATCCACAGCTCTCTCCTTCACCCACAGCTCTCTCCTTCACCCACAGCTCCCTCCTTCATCCACAGCTCTCTCCTTCACCCACAGCTCCCTCCTTCATCCACAGCTCTCTCCTTCATCCACCCACAGCTCCCTCCTTCACCCACAGCTCCCTCCTTCACCACCCACAGCTCCCTCCTTCACCCACAGCTCTCTCCTTCACCCACAGCTCTCTCCTTCATCCACAGCTCCTTCACTCACGGCTCTCTCCTTCATCATCATCACCCACAGCTCCCTCCTTCATCAGCCACAACTCTCTTGCTTCACCACCCACAGCTCTCTCCTTCATCTATCACTCTCTCCTTCACCCACAGCTCCTTCACTCTCTCCTTCATCCACAGCTCCCTCCGTCACCCACAGCTCCCTCCTTCACCACCCACGGCTGCTGTCTCTCTGTCTCTCTCGTAGACAATCACGCGAACGCGAGACGCGGCGTTTTAAGTCGGCCCGATCACAAACTCAAACTCCACCTGGCCGTCCACGCACCCACCCCCCTACTACTCCCCCCCCCCTCCCCTCCTGTGCATGCGTTTGTTGTTGTGTTGACGCGGCCGCATAGACACGTGTCGCCTTGCGGTGTTCTGCTGTCGTTGTTGTTGTTGATGTTGTTGTGGTGGTTGTGGTGGTGGTGGTCATGTCGATGTCTTTGATCTTGCGATGATTTACGGCTTTGACGATGATGACGTTGATGACGATGTTGATGACGATGATGATGATGATGATGTTGATGACGATGTTGATGACGATGACGTTGATGACGATGATGATGACGATGACGTTGATGATGATGTTGATGACGATGATGATGACGTTGATGACGTTGATGATGATGATGACGTTGATGACGATGATGATGACGTTGATGACGATGACGTTGATGATGACGTTGTTGATGATGACGTTGTTGATGACGTTGATGATGATGACGTTGATGACGACGTTGACGATGATGACGTTGATGATGACGTTGACGATGATGATGACATTGATGATGATTTGACGTTGATGACGACGACGATGATGATGTTGATGATGATGATGACATTGATGATGACGTTGATGATGACGATGATGACGATGACGATGTTACCCTTATAAGCAACTTTAAACATCTTCCATTCGCGACGGTGAAGCCGCGGTCGTCTTTTCTCTCCGATGCAAACTTTGACTCCGACGATGTGAATAATGCAACACACAGACACACACATAGACACACACACACAGACACACACACATAGACACACACACAGACACACATACACACAGACACACACAGACACACACAGACACACACAGACACACAGACACACACACACACAGACACACACAGACACACACAGACACACACACAGACACACACAGACACACACACAGACACACAGACACACACAGACACACACACACAGAAACACACACACACAACAACAACAACCGCCATTCGCCACTAAATGGCGGTGACGTCACCACGACGATTGTGCCAGGCCATGTGCACCTTGAGGCTACCACGTGAAGTGTCGAACGCCCGCTGGCAGGAGGTCACGGGGCAGACCCAGCAGGTGCCACGGGTCGACTGACTGAGATGACCGAGATGAGTGGCTGATGCACCACCTGTGCCCCCTACTGTGCCAACTTGCTGTGCTTTAGCCACCCGGCGCTCCGCTCGTTGTTGTGAGCGTCGCTCCTCCGCCCTCTGTTGTTGTTGGAGGGCGACTGCCTCCAACTGCCCAGTAGCAGCGTCCTTCACGAGCCTCCTGCACTGAGGCCGATCTTGACACCGCTGGTACCAGTCATCGGCAAGTCCACTCAGCTACACGTCCTCCTGTACCACATCACTCAATCTCTTCTCTAGCCCGTGTTTTCCAGGCTGAGGGATTTCCCCTCCCCCAGGACTTCACAGAAATGCTCAGCAAATCTGCAAACCTGTTCTTGGGGGTTGGATAATGGATCACCGTTCTTCCCCCTAATGATGGTAATAGGTGTGGCGCTGCAGGTTACTTTTTTGATGGAGTTACATAGTGATTTGTGATCGCGGGCCACTGAGGCAGACTCCATCTCCTCAGCAACCCGCGACCACCACCCATCCTTGCAGCGCCTCACGGCTCTCCGAACCTCCGAGCGAAGGCTGCTGTAAGCCTCCTCATTCTCTGACGTGGGATGCTGTAGCCGATGAGAGTGGGCCTGTCGCTTTTTCTCAACTATCCTGAACACCTCCTCTGTCAGCCAGGGTCTCTGGGGAGGTCTGTACCGCCTACCCAAAGCAGCCATTGCAGCTGCATGAGTCACAGTCCTAAACCTCGCCCATTTCACCTCGACATCAGGAGGAGTGGGGGACGATGCCAACCCCAGCCGCAAGCGATGATGAAATTCTCACTTGCAACTTCCATCAGCTGAGACCAGGCCACCTTAGGTTGGAATGGGGTCCTGGGTGTACACCCACCACCGGAGTGGAAGAATGGCAGGCGCATCTTACAGATGACTAGTCGATGGTCATAGGGCAGATCAGCTCCACGGTAGGTCCTGGTGTCAAGGACATGGGCCCGCATCCGCTGTTCCGTCACTATGTAGTCCAGCAGATGGTCTTGCTTGGACCCGGCATGCATCCATGATGTTGTGTGGATGCGCCGATGCCGGAAGAGCGTGTTGGTAATTACAAGCCCATGGGCTGCACAAAAATCTAGCAGCCTCCTACTGTTGTTATTGAGCTGATCTTGCCCATGCCTTCCAATCACTCCAGACCAGGCGCCAGCATCATGACCAACTCGGGCATTGAAGTCACCCAACAAGATGACTGTCCCGAGTGGCCACTTTAGCCAGCACCTGTGACAGGTCATAGAAGGTATCCGACTCATCGGCTTTGCCTGCATCCCTCCACGGATGTTCGTCTTCGGTGGGGGCATAAGTAACCACGACCACCACTCCTCGCCTCCGGTTGATGGGAAGGCGAGCCCAAAGTAGCCTGGGGCTTACAGCTTCCCACATCTCACCGCCACGCTCCCACGCCCCCTTCATTCTTTTGTTTAGAAGAAGAGCCACTCCCTGTTGTTTGGCAGTCTCCTGCCCCGAGTAGAGGACTGTCCACCCCTCATGGTGGCAGGAGCCAGAGCCGGTCCACCGGACCTCCTGAATGCCACAGATATCCAGGCGGTACCGGTCCAGCTCCCGACAGAGGAGTGGCAGCCTCTCCACCGCAGTGAGCGTTCGAACATTCCACGTGGCCACACGAAGTGGCTTTTTGTTGTTTCTGGAGGAGCCCCGAGGGTGAAGATTCAATCTCCTGGCTCCGCCAAATGGGGTTTGGCCAGGAGACGTCATAGACGCCTGTCCCCCCGGGGCCTCCGGCACAAGCTTATTAGATATTTTAGACGTGGTTTGGTGGTAATTTACACACACACACAGACACACGCAGACACTCGGACACACACATAGATACACACTCAGACACACACATGCAGAAACACACACACAGACACACACAGACACACACAGAAACACATAGACACACACAGAAACAGAGAAACACACAGACACACACATGCAGAAACACACACACAGACACACACAGACACACACAGAAACACGTAGACACACACAGAAACACAGAGAAACACACAGACACACACACAGACACACACAGACACACACAGACACACACACACAGACACACAGACACACTCACACATCGACACACACACAGACACACACACAGACACAGAGACACACAATGATGTCTGTTCTTTGCATGATTGTTCTCAAAGCTACGTCTGCCCGTTCGTCCGTTCGCACGTATTTTAGTTTGTAGATGTGATGATGATGTTGTTGTAGATGTCAGCGCTGATGATGATGATGATGTTGTTGACACAATCGAAATTGCGTAAAATAAAATTGTGAAAAATTCCATCAGAAAAAAGCCTCTTCATGATGTGGTGGTGGTCGGTCTCTCTCCTTCACCCACAGCTCCCTCCTTCACCCACAGCTCTCTCCTTCACCCACAGCTCTCTCCTTCACCCACAGCTCCCTCCTTCACCCACAGCTCCCTCCTTCACCCACAGCTCCCTCCTTCACCCACAGCTCTCTCCTTCACCCACAGCTCCCTCCTTCACCCACAGCTCCCTCCTTCACCCACAGCTCCCTCCTTCACCCACAGCTCCCTCCTTCACCCACAGCTCCCTCCTTCACCCACAGCTCTCTCCTTCACCCACAGCTCCCTCCTTCACCCACAGCTCTCTCCTTCACCCACAGCTCTCTCCTTCACCCACAGCTCCCTCCTTCACCCACAGCTCCCTCCTTCACCCACAGCTCTCTCCTTCACCCACAGCTCTCTCCTTCATCCACAGCTCCCTCCTTCACCCACAGCTCTCTCCTTCACCCACAGCTCCCTCCTTCACCCACAGCTCCCTCCTTCACCCACAGCTCCCTCCTTCACCCACAGCTCCCTCCTTCATCCACAGCTCCCTCCTTCACCCACAGCTCCCTCCTTCACCCACAGCTCTCTCCTTCACCCACAGCTCCCTCCTTCACCCACAGCTCCCTCCTTCATCCACAGCTCCCTCCTTCACCCACAGCTCCCTCCTTCACCCACAGCTCCCTCCTTCACCCACAGCTCCCTCCTTCACCCACAGCTCCCTCCTTCATCCACAGCTCCCTCCTTCACCCACAGCTCCCTCCTTCACCCACAGCTCCCTCCTTCATCCACAGCTCCCTCCTTCACCCACAGCTCCCTCCTTCACCCACAGCTCCCTCCTTCACCCACAGCTCCCTCCTTCACCCACAGCTCCCTCCTTCACCCACAGCTCCCTCCTTCACCCACAGCTCTCTCCTTCATTCACAGCTCCCTCCTTCACCCACAGCTCTCTCCTTCACCCACAGCTCTCTCCTTCACCCACAGCTCCCTCCTTCACCCACAGCTCTCTCCTTCACCCACAGCTCCCTCCTTCACCCACAGCTCTCTCCTTCATTCACAGCTCTCTCCTTCACCCACAGCTCCCTCCTTCACCCACAGCTCTCTCCTTCATTCACAGCTCTCTCCTTCACCCACAGCTCTCTCCTTCACCCACAGCTCTCTCCTTCATTCACAGCTCCCTCCTTCATCCACAGCTCCCTCCTTCACCCACAGCTCCCCTCCTTCACCCACAGCTCCCTCCTTCACCCACAGCTCCCTCCTTCACCCACAGCTCCCTCCTTCACCCACAGCTCCCTCCTTCACCCACAGCTCCCTCCTTCACCCACAGCTCTCTCCTTCATTCACAGCTCCCTCCTTCATCCACAGCTCTCTCCTTCACCCACAGCTCTCTCCTTCACCCACAGCTCTCTCCTTCATTCACAGCTCTCTCCTTCATTCACAGCTCCCTCCTTCATCCACAGCTCCCTCCTTCACCCACAGCTCTCTCCTTCACCCACAGCTCTCTCCTTCATTCACAGCTCTCTCCTTCATTCACAGCTCCCTCCTTCATCCACAGCTCCCTCCTTCACCCACAGCTCTCTCCTTCACCCACAGCTCCCTCCTTCACCCACAGCTCTCTCCTTCATTCACAGCTCTCTCCTTCACCCACAGCTCTCTCCTTCACCCACAGCTCTCTCCTTCATTCACAGCTCCCTCCTTCACCCACAGCTCCCTCCTTCACCCACAGCTCCCTCCTTCACCCACAGCTCCCTCCTTCATTCACAGCTCTCTCCTTCACCCACAGCTCCCTCCTTCATTCACAGCTCCCTCCTTCATTCACAGCTCCCTCCTTCATCCACAGCTCCCTCCTTCATTCACAGCTCCCTCCTTCATTCACAGCTCCCTCCTTCATCCACAGCTCCCTCCTTCATTCACAGCTCCCTCCTTCACCCACAGCTCCCTCCTTCATTCACAGCTCCCTCCTTCATCCACAGCTCCCTCCTTCATTCACAGCTCCCTCCTTCACCCACAGCTCCCTCCTTCACCCACAGCTCTCTCCTTCACCCACAGCTCTCTCCTTCACCCACAGCTCCCTCCTTCACCCACAGCTCCCTCCTTCACCCACAGCTCCCTCCTTCACCCACAGCTCCCTCCTTCAACCACAGCTCCCTCCTTCATCCAAACAAACCTTGAACCACGTCAGGAATTGTTCAGAAGCGTTTATTTACGTCTTTTGTTCTGATGTTGTCCATGTGAGTGACTGAGTGAGTGACTGGGTGAGTGACTGAGTGAGTGGGTGAGTGAGTGAGTGGGTGAGTGAGTGAGTGGGTGAGTGAGTGAGCGGGTGAGTGAGTGAGTGACTGGGTGAGTGGGTGAGTGACTGAGTGAGTGAGTGACTGAGTGGGTGAGTGACTGAGTGGTGTGAGTGAGTGAGTGACTGAGTGGGTGAGTGACTGAGTGAGTGACTGGGTGAGTGACTGAGTGAGTGAGTGACTGAGTGGGTGAGTGACTGAGTGGGTGAGTGACTGAGTGGGTGAGTGACTGGGTGAGTGACTGAGTGACTAAGTGAGTGACTGAGTGGGTGAGTGACTGAGTGGGTGAGTGACTGAGTGGGTGAGTGAGTGAGTGACTGAGTGGGTGAGTGACTGAGTGAGTGACTGGGTGAGTGACTGAGTGAGTGAGTGACTGAGTGGGTGAGTGACTGAGTGGGTGAGTGACTGGGTGAGTGACTGAGTGACTAAGTGAGTGACTGAGTGGGTGAGTGACTGAGTGGGTGAGTGAGTGAGTGAGTGAGTGACTGAGTGGGTGAGTGACTGAGTGGGTGAGTGACTGAGTGACTGAATGAGTGACTGGGTGAGTGAGTGAGTGAGTGACTGAGTGGGTGAGTGACTGAGTGGGTGAGTGAGTGAGTGAGTGACTGAGTGGGTGAGTGAGTGAGTGAGTGAGTGACTGAGTGGGTGAGTGACTGAGTGGGTGAGTGACTGAGTGGGTGAGTGACTGAGTGGGTGAGTGACTGAGTGGGTGAGTGACTGAGTGGGTGAGTGACTGAGTGGGTGAGTGACTGAGTGAGTGACTGAGTGAGTGACTGAGTGACTAAGTGAGTGACTGAGTGGGTGACTGTCTCAATCATCTTTTCCTCCAGTTCTTGACAGCTGTGGAAATATCAGAGAAAACAATTAATGTCGACATCACCATCACCACCATCATCACCACCACCACCATCACCACCACCATCACCACCACCACCATCATCATCACCACCACCACCACCACCATCACCACCACCATCACCACCACCATCATCATCACCACCATCATCACCATCATCACCATCATCACCACCATCATCATCACCACCACCCACCATCACCACCACCATCACCACCACCATCATCATCACCACCATCATCACCACCACTATCACCATCATCACCACCATCATCATCACCACCACCACCATCACCACCACCATCACCACCACCATCATCATCACCACCATCATCACCACCACCACCATCACCACCATCATCCACCACCATCACCACCATCACACCACCATCACCACCACCATCACCACCACTATCACCACCATCACCACCACCATCATCACCACCATCACAGCGAGTGATGGGTCTCACTCACGTGCTGTAGTGATGAGACAGAGACATGGGGGAGAGAGAAAAGACAAAATTACTCACCCTCCCACTCACCCTCCACCACTCCACCCACCCACTCACCACTCACCCACCCACCCACCCCACTCACCCACCCACCCACCTCACTCACCCCCACCCACCACCCACTCACCCACTCACCACCCCACCACACCACTCACCCACTCACACCCACCCACCCACCCACCCACTCACCCCACCCACCCACCCACTCACCCACCCACCACCCACTCCACCACCCCACCCCCACCCACTCACCCCCACTCACCCACCCACCCACCCCACTCACCCCACCCACTCACCCACCCACCCACCCACTCACCCACCCACCCACCCACCCACCCACCACCCACTCACCCACCCACCCACCCACCCACCCACTCACCCACTCACCCACCCACTCACCCACCTCACCCACCCACTCACCCACCCACCCACCCACCACCCACTCACCCACCCACCCACTCCACCCACTCACCCACCCACCCACCACCCACCCACTCCACCCCCACCCACCCACCCACCCACCCACCCACTCACCCACCTCACCCCCCACCCACCACTCACCCACTCACCCACCCACCCACCCACTCACCCCACCACCCACCCACCCACTCACCACACCACCCACCCCACCCACCCACTCACCCACTCCACCCACCCACCCACCCACCCACTCACCCCACCACCCACCCACCCACCACTCACCCACTCACCCACCCACCCACCCACTCACCCACACCCACCCACCCACCCACCACCCACTCACCCACCCACCCACACACTCACCCACTCACCCACCCACCCCACTCACTCACCCACCCACCCACCCACTCACCCACCCACCCACCCACCCACTCACCCCACTCACCCACCCACTCCACTCACCCACCACCCACCCACCACCACTCACCCACCCACCCCACTCCACCCACCCACCCACCCACCACCCACACACACCCCACACCACCCACTCACCCCACCACCACCCACCACTCACCCACCCACCCACCCACTCACACACCCACCCCACCACCCACTCACCCACTCACCCACCCACCCACTCACTCACCCACTCACCCACTCACCCACTCACCCACCCACCCACCCACTCACCCACACACCCACTCACACACCCACTCACCCACTCACCCACCCACCACTCACCCACTCACCCACTCACCCACTCACTCCACCCACCCACTCCACTCACCACCACTCACACCCACCCACCCCACCACTCACTCACCCACTCACCCACCCACCCACCCACCACCCACCCACCCACCACTCACCACCCACCCACCACTCACCCACTCACTCACCCACTCACTCACCCACTCACCCACTCACCCACACTCACCCACCCACCCACTCACCCCCACCACCCACTCACCACCCACCCACCACACCACCCACCCACTCACTCACCCACCCACCCACTCACTCACACACCCACCCACCCACTCACTCACCCACCCACCCACCCACCCACTCACCCACTCACTCACCCACTCACCCACTCACTCACCCACTCACCCACTCACTCACCCACTCACCCACTCACCCACTCACCCACTCACTCACCCACCCACTCACTCACCCACCCACTCACTCACCCACCCACCCACTCACCCACTCACTCACCCACTCACCCACTCACTCACCCACTCACCCACTCACTCACCCACCCACTCACTCACCCACTCACCCACTCACTCACCCACCCACCCACTCACCCACTCACTCACCCACCCACTCACTCACTCACTCACCCACCACCCACTCACTCACTCACCCACCTCACCCACTCACTCACCCACCCCACCCACCCACTCACTCACCCACTCACCCACTCACTCACCCACCCACCCACTCACCCACTCACCCACTCACCCACCCACCCACTCACCCACCCACCCACTCACTCACACCCACCCACCCACTCACCCACTCACTCACCCACTAACCCACCCACCCACTCACTCACCCACTAACCCACCCACCCACCCACCCACTCACTCACCCACTCACCCACTCACTCACCCACCCACTCACTCACCCACACACTCACCCACCCACTCACTCACCCACCCACCCACTCACTCACCCACTCACCCACTCACCCACTCACTCACCCACCCACTCACTCACCTACTCACCCACTCACTCACTCACTCACCCACCCACTCACTCACCCACACACTCACCCACCCACTCACCCACCTACCCACTCACTCACCCACACACTCACCGACTCACTCAATCACCCACTCACTCACCCACTCACTCACCCACTCACTCAATCACCCACTCACCCACCCACTCACCCACCCACTCACCCACTCACCCACACACTCACCCACACACTCACCCACACACTCACCCACACACTCACCCACCCACCCACTCACTCACCCACACACTCACCCACACACTCACCCACTCACCCACTCACTCAGCCACTCACTCACCTTGATGACATCAATCCAATCCCAACCTCTGATCTTTTCTCCTTTGTGATCTACAGAGAGAGAGTGGGAGGGTGAGTGGTGAGTGAGTGGGTGAGTGGGAGGGTGAGTGGTGAGTGAGTGAGTGAGTGGGTGAGTGAGTGGGTGAGTGGGTTGGTGAGGGGGTGGGTGAGTGAGTGGGTGAGTGAGTGAGTGGGTGAGTGATTGGGTGGGTGAGTGAGTGGGTGGGTGAGTGAGTGGGTGAGTGAGTGAGTGGGTGAGTGAGTGAGTGGGTGGGTGGGAGGGTGAGTGGTGAGTGAGTGATTGAGTGGGTGAGTGGGTTGGTGAGTGA
>NW_027621226.1:0-17500 GCF_964198595.1 Lampetra fluviatilis
ACACACTTACACACACACACACACTTACACACACACACTTACACACACTTACACACACACACACTTACACACACACACTTACACACACTTACACACACACACACTTACACACACACACACACTTACACACACACACACACTTACACACACACACACTTACACACACACACTTACACACACTTACACACACACACTTACACACACTTACACACACACACACTTACACACACACACACTTACACACACACACTTACACACACTTACACACACACACACTTACACACACACACACTTACACACACACACACACTTACACACACTTACACACACAGTCACACCAATGTAATAACACTGTGGAGACGACTTGTGGAATCGGTCCTTTTATTTCACTTCCTTTGCAGTTCACCACCACTCCCCGTTGCTGGCAGGCAGCCCTGCTAGAGGCTACCTGGGGGAGCTTTGTCTGTGTCTCAGCACTTGCCCTTACATCCGTGCTAGAGGCTACCTGTGGGAGCTTTGTCTGTGTCTCAGCACTTGCCCCTACAGCCCTGCTAGAGGCTACCTGGGGGAGCTTTGTCTGTGTCTCAGCACTTGCCCCTGCAGCCCTGCTAGAGGCTACCTGGGGGAGCTTTGTCTCTGTGTCTCAGCACTTGCCCCTGCAGCCCTGCTAGAGGCTACCTGGGGGGGCTTTGTCTCTGTGTCTCAGCACTTGCCCCTGCAGCCCTGCTAGAGGCTACCTGGGGGAGCTTTGTCTGTGTGTCTCAGCACTTGCCCCTACAGCCCTGCTAGAGGCTACCTGGGGGAGCTTTGTCTCTGTGTCTCAGCACTTGCCCCTGCAGCCCTGCTAGAGGCTACCTGGGGGAGCTTTGTCTGTGTGTCTCAGCACTTGCCCCTGCAGCCCTGCTAGAGGCTACCTGGGGGAGCTTTGTCTGTGTGTCTCAGCACTTGCCCCTGCAGCCCTGCTAGAGGCTACCTGGGGGAGCTTTGTCTGTGTCTCAGCACTTGCCCCTGCAGCCCTGCTAGAGGCTACCTGGGGGAGCTTTGTCTGTGTGTCTCAGCACTTGCCCCTGCAGCCCTGCTAGAGGCTACCTGGGGGAGCTTTGTCTGTGTGTCTCAGCACTTGCCCCTGCAGCCCTGCTAGAGGCTACCTGGGGGAGCTTTGTCTGTGTCTCAGCACTTGCCCCTGCAGCGCTGCTGGAGGCTACCTGGGGGAGCTTTGTCTGTGTCTCAGCACTTGCCCCTGCAGCCCTGCTAGAGGCTACCTGGGGGAGCTGTGTCTGTGTGTCTCAGCACTTGCCCCTGCAGCCCTGCTAGAGGCTACCTGGGGGAGCTTTGTCTGTGTGTCTCAGCACTTGCCCCTGCAGCCCTGCTAGAGGCTACCTGGGGGAGCTTTGTCTGTGTGTCTCAGCACTTGCCCCTGCAGCCCCGCTAGAGGCTACCTGGGGGAACTTTGTCTGTGTGTCTCAGCACTTGCCCCTGCAGCCCTGCTAGAGGCTACCTGGGGGAGCTTTGTCTGTGTGTCTCAGCACTTGCCCCTGCAGCCCTGCTAGAGGCTACCTGGGGGGGCTTTGTCTGTGTGTCTCAGCACTTGCCCCTGCAGCCCTGCTAGAGGCTACCTGGGGGAGCTTTGTCTGTGTCTCAGCACTTGCCCCTGCAGCCCTGCTAGAGGCTACCTGGGGGAGCTTTGTCTATGTGTCTCAGCACTTGCCCCTGCAGCCCTGCTAGAGGCTACTTGGGGGAGCTTTGTCTGTGTGTCTCAGCACGTGCCCCTGCAGCCCTGCTGGAGGATACCTGGGGGGGCTTTGTCTGTGTGTCTCAGCACTTGCCCCTGCAGCCCTGCTAGAGGATACCTGGGGGAGCTTTGTCTGTGTCTCAGCACTTGCCCCTGCAGCCCTGCTAGAGGCTACCTGGGGGGGCTTTGTCTGTGTGTCTCAGCACTTGCCCCTGCAGCCCTGCTAGAGGATACCTGGGGGAGCTTTGTCTGTGTCTCAGCACTTGCCCCTGCAGCCCTGCTAGAGGCTACCTGGGGGAGCTTTGTCTGTGTCTCAGCACTTGCCCCTACAGCCCTGCTAGAGGCTACCTGGGGGAGCTTTGTCTGTGTCTCAGCACTTGCCCCTGCAGCCCTGCTAGAGGCCACCTGGGGGGGCTTTGTCTGTGTGTCTCAGCACTTGCCCCTGCAGCCCTGCTAGAGGATACCTGGGGGAGCTTTGTCTGTGTCTCAGCACTTGCCCCTGCAGCCCTGCTAGAGGCTACCTGGGGGGGCTTTGTCTGTGTGTCTCAGCACTTGCCCCTGCAGCCCTGCTAGAGGATGCCTGGGGGAGCTTTGTCTGTGTCTCAGCACTTGCCCCTGCAGCCCTGCTAGAGGCTACCTGGGGGAGCTTTGTCTGTGTCTCAGCACTTGCCCCTACAGCCCTGCTAGAGGCTACCTGGGGGAGCTTTGTCTGTGTCTCAGCACTTGCCCCTGCAGCCCTGCTAGAGGCTACCTGGGGGAGCTTTGTCTGTGTGTCTCAGCACTTGCCCCTGCAGCCCTGCTAGAGGCTTCCTGGGGGAGCTTTGTCTGTGTCTCAGCACTTGCCCCTGCAGCCCTGCTAGAGGCTACCTGGGGGGGCTTTGTCTGTGTGTCTCAGCACTTGCCCCTGCAGCCCTGCTAGAGGCTACCTGGGGGAGCTTTGTCTCTGTGTCTCAGCACTTGCCCCTGCAGCCCTGCTAGAGGCTACCTGGGGGGGCTTTGTCTGTGTGTCTCAGCACTTGCCCCTGCAGCCCTGCTAGAGGCTACCTGGGGGAGCTTTGTCTGTGTGTCTCAGCACTTGCCCCTGCAGCCCTGCTGGAGGCTACCTGGGGGAGCTTTGTCTGTGTGTCTCAGCACTTGCCCCTGCAGCCCTGCTAGAGGCTACCTGGGGGAGCTTTGTCTCTGTGTCTCAGCACTTGCCCCTGCAGCCCTGCTAGAGGCTACCTGGGGGGGCTTTGTCTGTGTGTCTCAGCACTTGCCCCTGCAGCCCTGCTAGAGGCTACCTGGGGGAGCTTTGTCTGTGTGTCTCAGCACTTGCCCCTGCAGCCCTGCTGGAGGCTACCTGGGGGAGCTTTGTCTGTGTCTCAGCACTTGCCCCTACAGCCCTGCTAGAGGCTACCTGGGGGAGCTTTGTCTGTGTCTCAGCACTTGCCCCTGCAGCCCTGCTAGAGGCTACCTGGGGGAGCTTTGTCTGTGTGTCTCAGCACTTGCCCCTGCAGCCCTGCTAGAGGCTACCTGGGGGAGCTTTGTCTGTGTCTCAGCACTTGCCCCTGCAGCCCTGCTAGAGGCTACCTGGGGGAGCTGTGTCTGTGTGTCTCAGCACTTGCCCCTGCAGCCCTGCTAGAGGCTACCTGGGGGAGCTTTGTCTGTGAGTCTCAGCACTTGCCCCTGCAGCCCTGCTAGAGGCTACCTGGGGGAGCTTTGTCTGTGTGTCTCAGCACTTGCCCCTGCAGCCCCGCTAGAGGCTACCTGGGGGAACTTTGTCTGTGTGTCTCAGCACTTGCCCCTGCAGCCCTGCTAGAGGCTACCTGGGGGAGCTTTGTCTGTGTGTCTCAGCACTTGCCCCTGCAGCCCTGCTAGAGGCTACCTGGGGGGGCTTTGTCTGTGTGTCTCAGCACTTGCCCCTGCAGCCCTGCTAGAGGCTACCTGGGGGAGCTTTGTCTGTGTCTCAGCACTTGCCCCTGCAGCCCTGCTAGAGGCTACCTGGGGGAGCTTTGTCTATGTGTCTCAGCACTTGCCCCTGCAGCCCTGCTAGAGGCTACTTGGGGGAGCTTTGTCTGTGTGTCTCAGCACGTGCCCCTGCAGCCCTGCTAGAGGCTACCTGGGGGAGCTTTGTCTGTGTGTCTCAGCACTTGCCCCTGCAGCCCTGCTAGAGGATACCTGGGGGAGCTTTGTCTGTGTCTCAGCACTTGCCCCTGCAGCCCTGCTAGAGGCTACCTGGGGGGGCTTTGTCTGTGTGTCTCAGCACTTGCCCCTGCAGCCCTGCTAGAGGATACCTGGGGGAGCTTTGTGTCTCAGCACTTGCCCCTGCAGCCCTGCTAGAGGCTACCTGGGGGAGCTTTGTCTGTGTCTCAGCACTTGCCCCTACAGCCCTGCTAGAGGCTACCTGGGGGAGCTTTGTCTGTGTCTCAGCACTTGCCCCTGCAGCCCTGCTAGAGGCTACCTGGGGGAGCTTTGTCTGTGTGTCTCAGCACTTGCCCCTGCAGCCCTGCTAGAGGCTACCTGGGTGGGCTTTGTCTGTGTGTCTCAGCACTTGCCCCTGCAGCCCTGCTAGAGGCTACCTGGGGGAGCTTTGTCTCTGTGTCTCAGCACTTGCCCCTGCAGCCCTGCTAGAGGCTACCTGGGGGGGCTTTGTCTGTGTGTCTCAGCACTTGCCCCTGCAGCCCTGCTAGAGGCTACCTGGGGGAGCTTTGTCTGTGTGTCTCAGCACTTGCCCCTGCAGCCCTGCTGGAGGCTACCTGGGGGAGCTTTGTCTGTGTGTCTCAGCACTTGCCCCTGCAGCCCTGCTAGAGGCTACCTGGGGGAGCTTTGTCTCTGTGTCTCAGCACTTGCCCCTGCAGCCCTGCTAGAGGCTACCTGGGGGGGCTTTGTCTGTGTGTCTCAGCACTTGCCCCTGCAGCCCTGCTAGAGGCTACCTGGGGGAGCTTTGTCTGTGTGTCTCAGCACTTGCCCCTGCAGCCCTGCTGGAGGCTACCTGGGGGAGCTTTGTCTGTGTCTCAGCACTTGCCCCTACAGCCCTGCTAGAGGCTACCTGGGGGAGCTTTGTCTGTGTCTCAGCACTTGCCCCTGCAGCCCTGCTAGAGGCTACCTGGGGGAGCTTTGTCTGTGTGTCTCAGCACTTGCCCCTGCAGCCCTGCTAGAGGCTACCTGGGGGAGCTTTGTCTGTGTCTCAGCACTTGCCCCTACAGCCCTGCTAGAGGCTACCTGGGGGAGCTTTGTCTGTGTCTCAGCACTTGCCCCTGCAGCCCTGCTAGAGGCTACCTGGGGGAGCTTTGTCTGTGTGTCTCAGCACTTGCCCCTGCAGCCCTGCTAGAGGCTACCTGGGGGAGCTTTGTCTGTGTCTCAGCACTTGCCCCTGCAGCCCTGCTAGAGGCTACCTGGGGGAGCTTTGTCTGTGTGTCTCAGCACTTGCCCCTGCAGCCCTACTAGAGGCTACCCGGGGGAGCTTTGTCTGTGTCTCAGCACTTGCCCCTGCAGCCCTGCTAGAGGCTACCTGGGGGAGCTTTGTCTGTGTCTCAGCACTTGCCCCTGCAGCCCTGCTAGAGGCTACCTGGGGGAGCTTTGTCTGTGTCTCAGCACTTGCCCCTGCAGCCCTGCTGGAGGCTACCTGGGGGGGCTTTGTCTGTGTGTCTCAGCACTTGCCCCTGCAGCCCTGCTGGAGGCTTCCTGGGGGAGCTTTGTCTGTGTCTCAGCACTTGCCCCTGCAGCCCTGCTAGAGGCTACCTGGGGGGGCTTTGTCTGTGTGTCTCAGCACTTGCCCCTGCAGCCCTGCTAGAGGCTACCTGGGGGATCTTTGTCTGTGTGTCTCAGCACTTGCCCCTGCAGCCCTGCTAGAGGCTACCTGGGGGAGCTTTGTCTGTGTGTCTCAGCACTTGCCCCTGCAGCGCTGCTAGAGGCTACCTGGGGGAGCTTTGTCTGTGTGTCTCAGCACTTGCCCCTGCAGCCCTGCTAGAGGCTACCTGGGGGAGCTTTGTCTGTGTGTCTCAGCACTTGCCCCTGCAGCCCTGCTAGAGGCTACCTGGGGGAGCTTTGTCTCTGTGTCTCAGCACTTGCCCCTGCAGCCCTGCTAGAGGCTACCTGGGGGGGCTTTGTCTGTGTGTCTCAGCACTTGCCCCTGCAGCCCTGCTAGAGGCTACCTGGGGGAGCTTTGTCTGTGTGTCTCAGCACTTGCCCCTGCAGCCCTGCTGGAGGCTACCTGGGGGAGCTTTGTCTGTGTCTCAGCACTTGCCCCTGCAGCGCTGCTAGAGGCTACCTGGGGGAGCTTTGTCTGTGTGTCTCAGCACTTGCCCCTGCAGCCCTGCTAGAGGCTACCTGGGGGAGCTTTGTCTGTGTGTCTCAGCACTTGCCCCTGCAGCGCTGCTAGAGGCTACCTGGGGGAGCTTTGTCTGTGTCTCAGCACTTGCCCCTGCAGCCCTGCTAGAGGCTACCTGGGGGAGCTGTGTCTGTGTGTCTCAGCACTTGCCCCTGCAGCCCTGCTAGAGGCTACCTGGGGGAGCTTTGTCTGTGAGTCTCAGCACTTGCCCCTGCAGCCCTGCTAGAGGCTACCTGGGGGAGCTTTGTCTGTGTGTCTCAGCACTTGCCCCTGCAGCCCCGCTAGAGGCTACCTGGGGGAACTTTGTCTGTGTGTCTCAGCACTTGCCCCTGCAGCCCTGCTAGAGGCTACCTGGGGGAGCTTTGTCTGTGTGTCTCAGCACTTGCCCCTGCAGCCCTGCTAGAGGCTACCTGGGGGGGCTTTGTCTGTGTGTCTCAGCACTTGCCCCTGCAGCCCTGCTAGAGGCTACCTGGGGGAGCTTTGTCTGTGTCTCAGCACTTGCCCCTGCAGCCCTGCTAGAGGCTACCTGGGGGAGCTTTGTCTATGTGTCTCAGCACTTGCCCCTGCAGCCCTGCTAGAGGCTACTTGGGGGAGCTTTGTCTGTGTGTCTCAGCACGTGCCCCTGCAGCCCTGCTAGAGGCTACCTGGGGGAGCTTTGTCTGTGTGTCTCAGCACTTGCCCCTGCAGCCCTGCTAGAGGATACCTGGGGGAGCTTTGTCTGTGTCTCAGCACTTGCCCCTGCAGCCCTGCTAGAGGCTACCTGGGGGGGCTTTGTCTGTGTGTCTCAGCACTTGCCCCTGCAGCCCTGCTAGAGGATACCTGGGGGAGCTTTGTGTCTCAGCACTTGCCCCTGCAGCCCTGCTAGAGGCTACCTGGGGGAGCTTTGTCTGTGTCTCAGCACTTGCCCCTACAGCCCTGCTAGAGGCTACCTGGGGGAGCTTTGTCTGTGTCTCAGCACTTGCCCCTGCAGCCCTGCTAGAGGCTACCTGGGGGAGCTTTGTCTGTGTGTCTCAGCACTTGCCCCTGCAGCCCTGCTAGAGGCTACCTGGGTGGGCTTTGTCTGTGTGTCTCAGCACTTGCCCCTGCAGCCCTGCTAGAGGCTACCTGGGGGAGCTTTGTCTCTGTGTCTCAGCACTTGCCCCTGCAGCCCTGCTAGAGGCTACCTGGGGGGGCTTTGTCTGTGTGTCTCAGCACTTGCCCCTGCAGCCCTGCTAGAGGCTACCTGGGGGAGCTTTGTCTGTGTGTCTCAGCACTTGCCCCTGCAGCCCTGCTGGAGGCTACCTGGGGGAGCTTTGTCTGTGTGTCTCAGCACTTGCCCCTGCAGCCCTGCTAGAGGCTACCTGGGGGAGCTTTGTCTCTGTGTCTCAGCACTTGCCCCTGCAGCCCTGCTAGAGGCTACCTGGGGGGGCTTTGTCTGTGTGTCTCAGCACTTGCCCCTGCAGCCCTGCTAGAGGCTACCTGGGGGAGCTTTGTCTGTGTGTCTCAGCACTTGCCCCTGCAGCCCTGCTGGAGGCTACCTGGGGGAGCTTTGTCTGTGTCTCAGCACTTGCCCCTACAGCCCTGCTAGAGGCTACCTGGGGGAGCTTTGTCTGTGTCTCAGCACTTGCCCCTGCAGCCCTGCTAGAGGCTACCTGGGGGAGCTTTGTCTGTGTGTCTCAGCACTTGCCCCTGCAGCCCTGCTAGAGGCTACCTGGGGGAGCTTTGTCTGTGTCTCAGCACTTGCCCCTGCAGCCCTGCTAGAGGCTACCTGGGGGAGCTTTGTCTGTGTCTCAGCACTTGCCCCTGCAGCCCTGCTAGAGGCTACCTGGGGGAGCTTTGTCTGTGTGTCTCAGCACTTGCCCCTGCAGCCCTGCTAGAGGCTACCTGGGGGAGCTTTGTCTGTGTGTCTCAGCACTTGCCCCTGCAGCCCTGCTAGAGGCTACCTGGGGGAGCTTTGTCTGTGTGTCTCAGCACTTGCCCCTGCAGCCCTACTAGAGGCTACCCGGGGGAGCTTTGTCTGTGTGTCTCAGCACTTGCCCCTGCAGCCCTGCTAGAGGCTACCTGGGGGAGCTTTGTCTGTGTCTCAGCACTTGCCCCTGCAGCCCTGCTAGAGGCTACCTGGGGGAGCTTTGTCTGTGTCTCAGCACTTGCCCCTGCAGCCCTGCTGGAGGCTACCTGGGGGGGCTTTGTCTGTGTGTCTCAGCACTTGCCCCTGCAGCCCTGCTGGAGGCTACCTGGGGGAGCTTTGTCTGTGTGTCTCAGCACTTGCCCCTGCAGCCTTGCTAGAGGCTACCTGGGGGAGCTTTGTCTGTGTCTCAGCACTTGCCCCTGCAGCCCTGCTAGAGGCTACCTGGGGGATCTTTGTCTGTGTGTCTCAGCACTTGCCCCTGCAGCCCTGCTAGAGGCTACCTGGGGGAGCTTTGTCTGTGTGTCTCAGCACTTGCCCCTGCAGCGCTGCTAGAGGCTACCTGGGGGAGCTTTGTCTGTGTGTCTCAGCACTTGCCCCTGCAGCCCTGCTAGAGGCTACCTGGGGGAGCTTTGTCTGTGTGTCTCAGCACTTGCCCCTGCAGCCCTGCTAGAGGCTACCTGGGGGAGCTTTGTCTGTGTGTCTCAGCACTTGCCCCTGCAGCCCTGCTAGAGGCTACCTGGGGGAGCTTTGTCTGTGTCTCAGCACTTGCCCCTGCAGCCCTGCTGGAGGCTACCTGGGGGAGCTTTGTCTGTGTCTCAGCACTTGCCCCTGCAGCGCTGCTAGAGGCTACCTGGGGGAGCTTTGTCTGTGTCTCAGCACTTGCCCCTGCAGCGCTGCTAGAGGCTACCTGGGGGAGCTTTGTCTGTGTGTCTCAGCACTTGCCCCTGCAGCCCTGCTAGAGGCTACCTGGGGGAGCTTTGTCTGTGTGTCTCAGCACTTGCCCCTGCAGCGCTGCTAGAGGCTACCTGGGGGAGCTTTGTCTGTGTGTCTCAGCACTTGCCCCTGCAGCGCTGCTAGAGGCTACCTGGGGGAGCTTTGTCTGTGTGTCTCAGCACTTGCCCCTGCAGCCCTGCTAGAGGCTACCTGGGGGAGCTTTGTCTGTGCCTTTGCAGGAGTTCCATTGCTCCCCATCACTGTGTATGAGGTTGAGCGTCACCCCGAGTTGACGCAGAGGCTTGAGAAGTACATCAGCATCGAGGTAACATCATTAACATCAACAACATCATCAACATCATCAACATCATCATCAACATCAACAACATCAACAACAACATCAACACTAACATCAACAACAACATCAACATCAACAACATCAACAACATCATCAACAACAACATCATCATCAACATCAACAACATCAACAACATCAACATCAACAACATCAACAACAACAACATCAACAACATCAACAACATCATCATCAACATCAACAACATCAACAACATCATCAACATCAACAACATCATCAACATCAACAACATCAACAACATCAACAACAACATCAACAACATCAACAACATCAACATCATCATCAACAACAACATCATCAACATCAACATCATCAACAACATCAACATCATCAACAACATCAACATCATCAACAACATCAACATCATCAACAACATCAACATCATCAACAACATCAACATCATCAACAACATCAACAACAACATCAACAACAACATCATCAACATCATCAACAACAACATCATCAACATCATCAACAACATCATCACCACCACCCCCACCACCATCACAATCACCACCATCATCACCACCACCACCACCATCACCACCACCATCACCACCACCATCACCACCATCTCCACCACCACCATCATCACCACCACCCCCACCACCATCACAATCACCACCATCATCACCACCATCACCATCACCACCACCACCACCATCATCACCACCATCATCACCACCATCACCACCACCATCACCACCATCATCACCACCATCACCACCACCATCACCACCACCATCACCACCATCACCACCACCATCACCACCATCACCGTGCCCCCCCCCCCCTAGGGTCCCCCCTTCTGTGCCGTGTTCTTCAGTCCGTCTGGAGTGCGCTGCTGTGCAGGGCAACTCCTCACCCTCACCTCCAACTCCTGTGTCAAGGTCTCACTCACCTACTCACTCACCTACTCACCTACTCACTCACCTACTCACTCACCTACTCACCTACTCACTCACCTACTCACTCACCAACACACTCACTCACCTACTCACCTACTCACTCACTCACCTACTCACTCACCTACTCACTCACTCACCTACTCACTCACCTACTCACCAACACACTCACCTACTCACTCACCAACACACTCACTCACCTACTCACCTCCAACTCCTGTGTCAAGGTCTCACTCACCTACTCACTCACCTACTCACCTACTCACTCACTCACCTACTCACTCACTCACTCACCTACTCACCAACACACCCACTCACCTACTCACTCACTCACCAACACACTCACCAACACACTCACCTACTCACTCACCAACACACTCACCAACACACTCACCTACTCACCTACTCACTCACTCACCTACTCACCTACTCACTCACCTACTCACTCACTCACTCACCTACTCACTCACTCACCTACTCACCAACACACTCACTCACTCACTCACCTACCTACTCACTCACCTACTCACTCACATACTCACTCACCAACACACTCACTCACCTACTCACCAACACACTCACCTACTCACTCACTCACCTACTCACCAACACACTCACTCACCTACTCACTCACTCACCTACTCACCAACACACTCACCTACTCACTCACCAACACACTCACTCACCTACTCACCTACTCACTCACTCACCTACTCACTCACCTACTCACTCACTCACCTACTCACTCACCTACTCACCAACACACTCACTCACTCACTCACCAACACACTCACTCACCTACTCACCTACTCACCAACACACTCACCTACTCACTCACCAACACACTCACTCACCTACTCACCTACTCACCAACACACTCACTCACCTACTCACCAACACACTCACTCACCTACTCACTCACTCACCTACTCACTCACTCACCTACTCACTCACCCACTCACCAACACACTCACTCACTCACCTACTCACCAACACACTCACTCACCTACTCACCTACTCACTCACTCACCTACTCACTCACCTACTCACTCACTCACCTACTCACTCACCCACTCACCAACACACTCACTCACTCACCTACTCACTCACTCACCTACTCACCAACACACTCACTCACCTACTCACCAACACACTCACCTACTCACTCACCTACTCACTCACCTACTCACCTACTCACTCACTCACCTACTCACCAACACACTCACCTACTCACTCACCAACACACTCACTCACCAACACACTCACTCACCTACTCACCTACTCACTCACTCACCTACTCACTCACTCACCTACTCACTCACTCACTCACCTACTCACTCGCTCACCTACTCACTCACCTACTCACTCACCTACACACTCACCTACTCACCAACACACTCACTCACCTACTCACCAACACACTCACTCACCTACTCACTCACTCACTCACCTACTCACCTACTCACTCACCTACTCACCTACTCACTCACCTACTCACTCACTCACTCACCTACTCACTCACTCACTCACCTACTCACCAACACACTCACTCACCCACTCACCTACTCACTCACTCACCTACTCACTCACCTACTCACTCACCAACACACTCACCAACACACCCACTCACCTACTCACTCACCTACTCACCAACACACTCACTCACCTACTCACCAACACACTCACTCACCTACTCACTCACCAACACACTCACTCACCCACTCACCAACACACTCACCTACTCACCAACACACTCACTCACCTACTCACTCACTCACCTACTCACCAACACACTCACCTACTCACTCACCAACACACTCACTCACCTACTCACCTACTCACTCACTCACCTACTCACTCACCTACTCACTCACTCACCTACTCACTCACCTACTCACCAACACACTCACTCACTCACTCACCAACACACTCACTCACCTACTCACCTACTCACCAACACACTCACCTACTCACTCACCAACACACTCACTCACCTACTCACCTACTCACCAACACACTCACTCACCTACTCACCAACACACTCACTCACCTACTCACTCACTCACCTACTCACTCACTCACCTACTCACTCACCCACTCACCAACACACTCACTCACTCACCTACTCACCAACACACTCACTCACCTACTCACCTACTCACTCACTCACCTACTCACTCACCTACTCACTCACTCACCTACTCACTCACCCACTCACCAACACACTCACTCACTCACCTACTCACTCACTCACCTACTCACCAACACACTCACTCACCTACTCACCAACACACTCACCTACTCACTCACCTACTCACTCACCTACTCACCTACTCACTCACTCACCTACTCACCAACACACTCACCTACTCACTCACCAACACACTCACTCACCAACACACTCACTCACCTACTCACCTACTCACTCACTCACCTACTCACTCACTCACCTACTCACTCACTCACTCACCTACTCACTCGCTCACCTACTCACTCACCTACTCACTCACCTACACACTCACCTACTCACCAACACACTCACTCACCTACTCACCAACACACTCACTCACCTACTCACTCACTCACTCACCTACTCACCTACTCACTCACCTACTCACCTACTCACTCACCTACTCACTCACTCACTCACCTACTCACTCACTCACTCACCTACTCACCAACACACTCACTCACCCACTCACCTACTCACTCACTCACCTACTCACTCACCTACTCACTCACCAACACACTCACCAACACACCCACTCACCTACTCACTCACCTACTCACCAACACACTCACTCACCTACTCACCAACACACTCACTCACCTACTCACTCACCAACACACTCACATATTCACTCACTCACTCACCTACTCACTCACCTACTCACTCACTCACTCACCTACTCACTCACTCACCTACTCACCAACACACTCACTCACTCACTCACCTACCTACTCACTCACCTACTCACTCACCTACTCACTCACTCACCTACTCACTCACTCACCTACTCACCAACACACTCACTCACTCACCTACTCACTCACTCACTCACCTACTCACCAACACACTCACTCACCTACTCACTCACTCACCTACCTACTCACTCACCTACTCACTCACATACTCACTCACCAACACACTCACTCACCTACTCACTCACTCACTCACCTACTCACCAACACACTCACCTACTCACCAACACACTCACCAACACACTCACCAACACACTCACTCACCTACTCACTCACCAACACACTCACTCACCTACTCACTCACCAACACACTCACCTACTCACCAACACACTCACCAACACACTCACCAACACACTCACCTACTCACCAACACACTCACCTACTCACTCACCAACACACTCACCTACTCACCAACACACTCACCTACTCACTCACCAACACACTCACCTACTCACTCACTCACTCACCTACTCACCTACTCACTCACCTACTCACTCACTCACCTACTCACCAACACACTCACCTACTCACTCACCAACACACTCACCTACTCACCTACTCACTCACCTACTCACTCACCAACACACTCACCTACTCACCTACTCACTCACTCACCTACTCACCAACACACTCACTCACCTACTCACCAACACACTCACTCACCTACTCACTCACTCACCTACTCACTCACCCACTCACCAACACACTCACTCACTCACCTACTCACCAACACACTCACTCACCTACTCACCTACTCACTCACTCACCTACTCACTCACCTACTCACTCACTCACCTACTCACTCACCCACTCACCAACACACTCACTCACTCACCTACTCACTCACTCACCTACTCACCAACACACTCACTCACCTACTCACCAACACACTCACCTACTCACTCACCTACTCACTCACCTACTCACCTACTCACTCACTCACCTACTCACCAACACACTCACCTACTCACTCACCAACACACTCACTCACCAACACACTCACTCACCTACTCACCTACTCACTCACTCACCTACTCACTCACTCACCTACTCACTCACTCACTCACCTACTCACTCGCTCACCTACTCACTCACCTACTCACTCACCTACACACCCACTCACCTACTCACTCACCTACTCACCAACACACTCACTCACCTACTCACCAACACACTCACTCACCTACTCACTCACCAACACACTCACCTACTCACTCACTCACTCACCTACTCACCTACTCACTCACCTACTCACCTACTCACTCACCTACTCACTCACTCACTCACCTACTCACCTACTCACTCACCTACTCACTCACTCACTCACCTACTCACTCACTCACTCACCTACTCACCAACACACTCACTCACCCACTCACCTACTCACTCACTCACCTACTCACTCACCTACTCACTCACCAACACACTCACCAACACACCCACTCACCTACTCACTCACCTACTCACCAACACACTCACTCACCTACTCACCAACACACTCACTCACCTACTCACTCACCAACACACTCACATATTCACTCACTCACTCACCTACTCACTCACCTACTCACTCACTCACTCACCTACTCACTCACTCACCTACTCACCAACACACTCACTCACTCACTCACCTACCTACTCACTCACCTACTCACTCACCTACTCACCAACACACTCACTCACTCACCTACTCACTCACTCACTCACCTACTCACCAACACACTCACTCACCTACTCACTCACTCACCTACCTACTCACTCACCTACTCACTCACATACTCACTCACCTACCTACCACTCACTCACCTACTCACCAACACACTCATTCACTCACTCACCTACTCACTCACTCACTCACCTACTCACTCACTCACTCACTCACCTACCTACTCACTCACCTACTCACTCACCTACTCACCAACACACTCACTCACTCACCTACTCACTCACTCACCTACACACTCACTCACTCACCTACTCACTCACTCACCTACTCACCTACTCACCCACTCATACACTCATTCATACACTCACTCACTCACCTACTCACTCACTCACCTACTCACCTACTCACCCACTCATACACTCACTCATACACTCACTCACTCACCTACTCACCAACACACTCACTCACCTACTCACTCACCAACACACTCACTCACTCACTCATACACTCACTCACTCACCTACACACTCACCTACTCACCTACTCACTCACCAACACACTCACTCACTCACCTACTCACTCACCTACTCACCTACTCGCTCACCTACTCGCTCACCTACTCACTCACCAACACACTCACTCACCTACTCATACACTCACTCACTCACTCACCTACTCATACACCCACTCACTCACCTACTCACCTACTCATACACTCACTCACTCACCTACTCACTCACTCATACACTCACTCACTCACCTACACACTCACCTACTCACTCACCTACTCACTCACTCACCTACACACTCACTCACCTACTCACTCACTCACTCACCTACTCACTCACTCACTCACCTACACACTCACCTACTCACTCACCTACTCACTCACTCACACACTCACCTACTCACTCACCTACTCACTCACTCACCTACTCACTCACCTACACACTCACCTACTCACTCACCTACTCACTCACTCACTCACCTACTCACTCACCTACTCACTCACCTACTCACTCACCTACTCACTCACCTACTCACTCACCTATGCACTCACTCAAACACTCACCTACTCACTCACTCACTCACCTACTCACTCACCTACTCACTCATACACTCACCTACTCACTCACCTACACACTCACTCACTCACCAACACACTCACTCACCTACTCACCTACTCATACACTCACTCACTCACCTACTCACTCACTCATACACTCACTCACTCACTCACTCACCTACACACTCACCTACTCACTCACCTACTCACTCACTCACTCACCAACACACTCACTCACACACTCACACACTCACCTACTCACTCACACACTCACTCACTCACCTACTCACTCACCTACTCACTCACCTACTCACTCACCTACACACTCACCAACACACTCACTCACCTACTCACTCACCTACTCACTCACCAACACACTCACTCACACACTCACTCACCTACTCACTCACTCACCTACTCACACACCTACACACTCACTCATTCACCTACTCACTCACCTACTCACTCACCTACTCACTCACTCACCTACTCACTCACCTACACACTCACTCACCTACTCACTCACCTACTCACCTACTCACTCACACACTCACCTACTCACTCACCTACTCACTCACACACTCACTCACTCACCTACTCACTCACTCACCTACTCACTCACTCACCTACTCACTCACCTACTCACTCACCTACTCACCTACTCACTCACCTACTCACTCACCTATGCACTCACTCAAACACTCACTCACCTACTCACTCACCTACTCACTCACCTACTCACCTACTCACTCACCTACTCACTCACCTACACACTCACTCAAACACTCACCTACACACTCACTCACTCATACACTCACTCACTCACCTACTCACTCATACACTCACTCATACACTCACCTACTCACTCACCTACACACTCACTCACTCACCAACACACTCACTCACCTACTCACCTACTCATACACTCACTCACTCACCTACTCACTCACTCATACACTCACTCACTCACCTACACACTCACCTACTCACTCACCTACTCACTCACTCACTCACCAACACACTCACTCACACACTCACCTACTCACTCACACACTCACTCACTCACCTACACACTCACTCATTCACCTACTCACTCACCTACTCACTCACCTACTCACTCACTCACCTACACACTCACCTACTCACTCACCTACTCACTCACCTACACACTCACTCACCTACTCACTCACCTACTCACTCACCTACTCACTCACCTACTCACTCACCTACTCACTCACCTACTCACTCACACACTCACTCACTCACCTACTCACTCACTCACCTACTCACTCACCTACTCACTCACCTACACATTCACCAACACACTCACTCACCTACTCACTCACCTACTCACTCACCAACACACTCACTCACCTACTCACCTACTCACTCACTCACCTACTCACACACCTACACACTCACTCATTCACCTACTCACTCACCTACTCACTCACTCACCTACTCACTCACCTACACACTCACTCACCCACTCATACACTCACTCACTCACTCACCTACTCACTCACTCACTCACCTACTCACTCACCTACTCACCTACTCACTCACTCACCCACTCACTCAGTCATACACTCACCTACACACTCACTCACTCACCTACTCACTCATACACTCACTCACCTAC
>NW_027621226.1:22500-41941 GCF_964198595.1 Lampetra fluviatilis
AGATTAGTGCACTCACTGTGTCAGAGAGAGAGGGGGGGGGGGGTGAGTGAGATGGAACAGATGGAGATTAGTGCACTCACTGTGTCACAGAGAGAGGGGGGGGGGTGAGTGAGATGGAACAGATGGAGATTAGTGCACTCACTGTGTCAGAGAGAGAGGGGGGGGGGGTGAGTGAGATGGAACAGATGGAGATTAGTCCACACACTGTGTCAGAGAGAGGGGGGGGGGTGAGTGAGATGGAACAGATGGAGATTAGTGCACTCACTGTGTCAGAGAGAGAGGGGGGGGGGTGAGTGAGATGGAACAGATGGAGATTAGTGCACTCACTGTGTCAGAGAGAGGGGGGGGGTGAGTGAGATGGAACAGATGGAGATTAGTGCACTCACTGTGTCAGAGAGGGGGGGGGGGGGTGAGTGAGATGGAACAGATGGAGATTAGTGCACTCACTGTGTCAGAGAGAGAGGGGGGGGGTGAGTGAGATGGAACAGATGGAGATTAGTCCACACACTGTGACAGAGAGGGGGGGGGGTGAGTGAGATGGAACAGATGGAGATTAGTGCACTCACTGTGTCACAGAGAGAGAGGGGGGGGGTGAGTGAGATGGAACAGATGGAGATTAGTCCACACACTGTGTCAGAGAGGGGGGGGGGGGTGAGTGAGATGGAACAGATGGAGATTAGTGCACTCACTGTGTCAGAGAGGGGGGGGGGTGAGTGAGATGGAACAGATGGAGATTAGTCCACACACTGTGTCAGAGAGAGAGGGGGGGGTGAGTGAGATGGAACAGATGGAGATTAGTGCACTCACTGTGTCAGAGAGAGAGGGGGGGGGTGAGTGAGATGGAACAGATGGAGATTAGTGCACTCACTGTGTCAGAGAGAGAGGGGGGGGGGGTGAGTGAGATGGAACAGATGGAGATTAGTGCACTCACTGTGTCACAGAGAGAGGGGGGGGGGTGAGTGAGATGGAACAGATGGAGATTAGTGCACTCACTGTGTCAGAGAGAGGGGGGGGGGTGAGTGAGATGGAACAGATGGAGATTAGTCCACACACTGTGTCAGAGAGAGGGGGGGGGGTGAGTGAGATGGAACAGATGGAGATTAGTGCACTCACTGTGTCAGAGAGAGAGGGGGGGGGTGAGTGAGATGGAACAGATGGAGATTAGTGCACTCACTGTGTCAGAGAGAGGGGGGGGGGGTGAGTGAGATGGAACAGATGGAGATTAGTGCACTCACTGTGTCAGAGAGGGGGGGGGGGTGAGTGAGATGGAACAGATGGAGATTAGTGCACTCACTGTGTCAGAGAGAGAGGGGGGGGGTGAGTGAGATGGAACAGATGGAGATTAGTCCACACACTGTGACAGAGAGGGGGGGGGGGTGAGTGAGATGGAACAGATGGAGATTAGTGCACTCACTGTGTCACAGAGAGAGAGGGGGGGGGGTGAGTGAGATGGAACAGATGGAGATTAGTCCACACACTGTGTCAGAGAGGGGGGGGGGGGTGAGTGAGATGGAACAGATGGAGATTAGTGCACTCACTGTGTCAGAGAGGGGGGGGGGGGTGAGTGAGATGGAACAGATGGAGATTAGTGCACTCACTGTGTCACAGAGAGAGGGGGGGGGGGTGAGTGAGATGGAACAGATGGAGATTAGTGCACACACTGTGTCACAGAGAGAGGGGGGGGGGGTGAGTGAGATGGAACAGATGGAGATTAGTGCACTCACTGTGTCACAGAGAGAGGGGGGGGGGGTGAGTGAGATGGAACAGATGGAGATTAGTGCACTCACTGTGTCACAGAGAGAGGGGGGGGGTGAGTGAGATGGAACAGATGGAGATTAGTGCACACACTGTGTCACAGAGAGAGGGGGGGGGGTGAGTGAGATGGAACAGATGGAGATTAGTGCACACACTGTGTCACAGAGAGAGGGGGGGGGGTGAGTGAGATGGAACAGATGGAGATTAGTGCACTCACTGTGTCACAGAGAGAGGGGGGGGGGGTGAGTGAGATGGAACAGATGGAGATTAGTGCACACACTGTGTCACAGAGAGAGGGGGGGGGGTGAGTGAGATGGAACAGATGGAGATTAGTGCACTCACTGTGTCACAGAGAGGGGGGGGGGGGGGTGAGTGAGATGGAACAGATGGAGATTAGTGCACTCACTGTGTCAGAGAGGGGGGGGGTGAGTGAGATGGAACAGATGGAGATTAGTGCACTCACTGTGTCACAGAGAGAGGGGGGGGGGTGAGTGAGATGGAACAGATGGAGATTAGTGCACTCACTGTGTCACAGAGAGAGGGGGGGGGGGTGAGTGAGATGGAACAGATGGAGATTAGTGCACTCACTGTGTCACAGAGAGAGGGGGGGGGGGGTGAGTGAGATGGAACAGATGGAGATTAGTGCACTCACTGTGTCAGAGAGAGGGGGGGGGGGTGAGTGAGATGGAACAGATGGAGATTAGTCCACACACTGTGTCACAGAGAGAGGGGGGGGGGTGAGTGAGATGGAACAGATGGAGATTAGTGCACTCACTGTGTCACAGAGAGAGGGGGGGGGTGAGTGAGATGGAACAGATGGAGATTAGTGCACTCACTGTGTCACAGAGAGAGGGGGGGGGGTGAGTGAGATGGAACAGATGGAGATTAGTGCACTCACTGTGTCAGAGAGAGGGGGGGGGGGGTGAGTGAGATGGAACAGATGGAGATTAGTCCACACACTGTGTCACAGAGAGAGGGGGGGGGGGGGTGAGTGAGATGGAACAGATGGAGATTAGTGCACTCACTGTGTCACAGAGAGAGGGGGGGGGGGTGAGTGAGATGGAACAGATGGAGATTAGTGCACACACTGTGTCAGAGAGAGAGGGGGGGGGGGTGAGTGAGATGGAACAGATGGAGATTAGTCCACACACTGTGTCAGAGAGAGAGGGGGGGGGTGAGTGAGATGGAACAGATGGAGATTAGTCCACACACTGTGTCAGAGAGGGGGGGGGGGTGAGTGAGATGGAACAGATGGAGATTAGTCCACACACTGTGTCAGAGAGGGGGGGGGGTGAGTGAGATGGAACAGATGGAGATTAGTGCACTCACTGTGTCAGAGAGAGAGGGGGGGGGGGGTGAGTGAGATGGAACAGATGGAGATTAGTGCACTCACTGTGTCACAGAGAGAGGGGGGGGGGGTGAGTGAGATGGAACAGATGGAGATTAGTGCACTCACTGTGTCACAGAGAGAGGGGGGGGGGGGTGAGTGAGATGGAACAGATGGAGATTAGTGCACTCACTGTGTCAGAGAGAGAGGGGAGGGGGGTGAGTGAGATGGAACAGATGGAGATTAGTGCACTCACTGTGTCACAGAGAGAGGGGGGGGGGTGAGTGAGATGGAACAGATGGAGATTAGTGCACACACTGTGTCACAGAGAGAGGGGGGGGGGTGAGTGAGATGGAACAGATGGAGATTAGTGCACTCACTGTGTCACAGAGAGAGAGGGGGGGGGGTGAGTGAGATGGAACAGATGGAGATTAGTGCACTCACTGTGTCAGAGAGAGGGGGAAGGGGGGGGTGAGTGAGATGGAACAGATGGAGATTAGTGCACTCACTGTGTCACAGAGAGAGAGGGGGGGGGGTGAGTGAGATGGAACAGATGGAGATTAGTGCACTCACTGTGTCAGAGAGAGGGGGGGGGGGGTGAGTGAGATGGAACAGATGGAGATTAGTGCACACACTGTGTCACAGAGAGAGAGGGGGGGGGGTGAGTGAGATGGAACAGATGGAGATTAGTGCACTCACTGTGTCAGAGAGAGAGGGGGGGGGGGTGAGTGAGATGGAACAGATGGAGATTAGTGCACACACTGTGTCAGAGAGGGGGGGGGGTGAGTGAGATGGAACAGATGGAGATTAGTGCACACACTGTGTCACAGAGAGGGGGGGGGTGAGTGAGATGGAACAGATGGAGATTAGTGCACACACTGTGTCACAGAGAGAGGGGGGGGTGAGTGAGATGGAACAGATGGAGATTAGTGCACTCACTGTGTCACAGAGAGAGGGGGGGGTGAGTGAGATGGAACAGATGGAGATTAGTGCACTCACTGTGTCATAGAGAGAGGGGGGGGGGGTTAGTGAGATGGAACAGATGGAGATTAGACCACACACTGTGTCACAGAGGGAAGGGGGGGTGAGTGAGATGGAACAGATGGAGATTAGTGCACTCACTGTGTCACAGAGAGGGGGGGGGGGGGGGTGAGTGAGATGGAATAGATGGAGATTAGTGCACTCACTGTGTCACAGAGAGAGGGGGGGGGGGTGAGTGAGATGGAACAGATGGAGATTAGTGCACTCACTGTGTCACAGAGAGAGAGAGGGGGGGGGGTGAGTGAGATGGAACAGATGGAGATTAGTGCACTCACTGTGTCACAGAGAGAGGGGGGGGGG
Organism: Lampetra fluviatilis; assembly: GCF_964198595.1. Classification (NCBI taxonomy): domain Eukaryota; kingdom Metazoa; phylum Chordata; class Hyperoartia; order Petromyzontiformes; family Petromyzontidae; genus Lampetra; species Lampetra fluviatilis. Next base: position 26,924 of record NW_027621226.1, read on the forward strand.
GGTGAGTGAGATGGAACAGATGGAGATTAGTGCACTCACTGTGTCACAGAGAGAGGGGGGGGGTGAGTGAGATGGAACAGATGGAGATTAGTGCACTCACTGTGTCACAGAGAGAGGGGGGGGGGTGAGTGAGATGGAACAGATGGAGATTAGTGCACTCACTGTGTCAGAGAGAGAGGGGGGGGGGGTGAGTGAGATGGAACAGATGGAGATTAGTGCACTCACTGTGTCAGAGAGAGAGGGGGGGGGGTGAGTGAGATGGAACAGATGGAGATTAGTGCACTCACTGTGTCACAAAGAGAGGGGGGGGGGGGTGAGTGAGATGGAACAGATGGAGATTAGTCCACACACTGTGTCAGAGAGAGGGGGGGGGGGTGAGTGAGATGGAACAGATGGAGATTAGTCCACACACTGTGTCAGAGAGGGGGGGGGGGGTGAGTGAGATGGAACAGATGGAGATTAGTGCACTCACTGTGTCAGAGAGGGGGGGGAGGGGGTGAGTGAGATGGAACAGATGGAGATTAGTGCACTCACTGTGTCACAGAGAGAGGGGGGGGGGGTGAGTGAGATGGAACAGATGGAGATTAGTGCACACACTGTGTCACAGAGAGAGGGGGGGGGGTGAGTGAGATGGAACAGATGGAGATTAGTGCACACACTGTGTCACAGAGAGAGAGGGGGGGGGGGTGAGTGAGATGGAACAGATGGAGATTAGTCCACTCACTGTGTCATAGAGAGAGGGGGGGGGTGAGTGAGATGGAACAGATGGAGATTAGTCCACTCACTGTGTCATAGAGAGGGGGGGGGGTGAGTGAGATGGAACAGATGGAGATTAGTGCACTCACTGTGTCAGAGAGAGAGGGGGGGGTGAGTGAGATGGAACAGATGGAGATTAGTGCACTCACTGTGTCACAGAGAGAGGGGGGGGGGTGAGTGAGATGGAACAGATGGAGATTAGTGCACTCACTGTGTCACAGAGAGAGGGGGGGGGGTGAGTGAGATGGAACAGATGGAGATTAGTGCACTCACTGTGTCAGAGAGAGAGGGGGGGGGGGTGAGTGAGATGGAACAGATGGAGATTAGTGCACTCACTGTGTCATAGAGAGAGAGGGGGGGGGTGAGTGAGATGGAACAGATGGAGATTAGTTCACTCACTGTGTCACAGAGAGAGGGGGGGGGGGTGAGTGAGATGGAACAGATGGAGATTAGTGCACTCACTGTGTCACAGAGAGAGAGGGGGGGGGGTGAGATGGAACAGATGGAGATTAGTGCACACACTGTGTCATAGAGAGGGGCGGGGGTGAGTGAGATGGAACAGATGGAGATTAGTGCACTCACTGTGTCAGAGAGAGAGGGGGGGGGGGGTGAGATGGAACAGATGGAGATTAGTGCACTCACTGTGTCAGAGAGAGAGAGGGGGGGGGGGGTGAGTGAGATGGAACAGATGGAGATTAGTGCACACACTGTGTCACAGAGAGAGGGGGGGGGGTGAGTGAGATGGAACAGATGGAGATTAGTGCACTCACTGTGTCACAGAGAGGGGGGGGGGGGGTGAGTGAGATGGAACAGATGGAGATTAGTGCACTCACTGTGTCACAGAGAGAGGGGGGGGGGGTGAGTGAGATGGAACAGATGGAGATTAGTGCACTCACTGTGTCACAGAGAGAGGGGGGGGGGGTGAGTGAGATGGAACAGATGGAGATTAGTGCACTCACTGTGTCACAGAGAGAGGGGGGGGGGGTGAGTGAGATGGAACAGATGGAGATTAGTGCACTCACTGTGTCACAGAGAGAGGGAGGGGGGGGTGAGTGAGATGGAACAGATGGAGATTAGTGCACTCACTGTGTCATAGAGAGAGGGGGGGGGGGGGTGAGTGAGATGGAACAGATGGAGATTAGTGCACTCACTGTGTCACAGAGAGAGGGGGGGGGGGGTGAGTGAGATGGAACAGATGGAGATTAGTGCACTCACTGTGTCAGAGAGAGAGGGGGGGGGTGAGTGAGTGAGATGGAACAGATGGAGATTAGTGCACTCACTGTGTCACAGAGAGAGGGGGGGGGGGGTGAGTGAGATGGAACAGATGGAGATTAGTGCACTCACTGTGTCAGAGAGAGAGAGGGGGGGGGGGTGAGTGAGATGGAACAGATGGAGATTAGTGCACTCACTGTGTCAGAGAGAGAGGGGGGGGGTGAGTGAGATGGAACAGATGGAGATTAGTGCACTCACTGTGTCACAGAGAGAGGGGGGGGGGGGTGAGTGAGATGGAACAGATGGAGATTAGTGCACTCACTGTGTCAGAGAGAGAGAGGGGGGGGGGTGAGTGAGATGGAACAGATGGAGATTAGTGCACTCACTGTGTCAGAGAGAGAGAGGGGGGGGGGGTGAGATGGAACAGATGGAGATTAGTGCACTCACTGTGTCATAGAGAGAGAGGGGGGGGGGGTGAGTGAGATGGAACAGATGGAGATTAGTGCACTCACTGTGTCATAGAGAGAGAGGGGGGGGGGGTGAGTGAGATGGAACAGATGGAGATTAGTGCACTCACCGTGTCATAGAGAGAGGGGGGGGGGGTGAGTGAGATGGAACAGATGGAGATTAGTCCACACACTGTGACACAGAGAGAGGGGGGGGGGGGTGAGTGAGATGGAACAGATGGAGATTAGTGCACTCACTGTGTCATACAGAGAGAGGGGGGGGGGGTGAGTGAGATGGAACAGATGGAGATTAGTGCACTCACTGTGTCAGAGAGAGAGGGGGGGGGGGGTGAGTGAGATGGAACAGATGGAGATTAGTGCACTCACTGTGTCATAGAGAGAGAGGGGGGGTGAGTGAGATGGAACAGATGGAGATTAGTGCACTCACTGTGTCATAGAGAGAGGGGGGGGGGGTGAGTGAGATGGAACAGATGGAGATTAGTGCACTCACTGTGTCATAGAGAGAGGGGGGGGGGGGTGAGTGAGATGGAACAGATGGAGATTAGTGCACTCACTGTGTCATAGAGAGAGGGGGGGGGGTGAGTGAGATGGAACAGATGGAGATTAGTGCACTCACTGTGTCAGAGAGAGAGGGGGGGGGGGTGAGTGAGATGGAACAGATGGAGATTAGTGCACTCACTGTGTCACAGAGAGAGGGGGGGGGGGTGAGTGAGATGGAACAGATGGAGATTAGTGCACTCACTGTGTCATAGAGAGAGAGGGGGGGGGGTGAGTGAGATGGAACAGATGGAGATTAGTGCACTCACTGTGTCAGAGATAGGGGGGGGGGGTGAGTGAGATGGAACAGATGGAGATTAGTGCACTCACTGTGTCACAGAGAGAGGGGGGGGGGTGAGTGAGATGGAACAGATGGAGATTAGTGCACTCACTGTGTCATAGAGAGAGAGGGGGGGGGTGAGTGAGATGGAACAGATGGAGATTAGTGCACACACTGTGTCACAGAGAGAGGGGGGGGGGGGTGAGTGAGATGGAACAGATGGAGATTAGTGCACTCACTGTGTCATAGAGAGAGAGGAGGGGGGTGAGTGAGATGGAACAGATGGAGATTAGTGCACTCACTGTGTCATAGAGAGAGAGGGGGGGGGTGAGTGAGATGGAACAGATGGAGATTAGTGCACTCACTGTGTCACAGAGAGAGGGGGGGGGGGTGAGTGAGATGGAACAGATGGAGATTAGTGCACTCACTGTGTCACAGAGAGAGGGGGGGGGGGGTGAGTGAGATGGAACAGATGGAGATTAGTGCACTCACTGTGTCACAGAGAGAGGGGGGGGGGGGTGAGTGAGATGGAACAGATGGAGATTAGTGCACTCACTGTGTCATAGAGAGAGAGGGGGGGGTGAGTGAGATGGAACAGATGGAGATTAGTGCACTCACTGTGTCACAGAGAGAGGGGGGGGGGTGAGTGAGATGGAACAGATGGAGATTAGTGCACTCACTGTGTCAGAGAGAGAGAGGGGGGGGTGAGTGAGATGGAACAGATGGAGATTAGTGCACTCACTGTGTCACAGAGAGAGGGGGGGGGTGAGTGAGATGGAACAGATGGAGATTAGTGCACTCACTGTGTCACAGAGAGAGGGGGGGGGGGGTGAGTGAGATGGAACAGATGGAGATTAGTGCACTCACTGTGTCAGAGAGAGAGGGGGGGGGGGTGAGTGAGATGGAACAGATGGAGATTAGTCCACACACTGTGTCAGAGAGAGGGGGGGGGGTGAGTGAGATGGAACAGATGGAGATTAGTGCACTCACTGTGTCAGAGAGAGAGGGGGGGGGTGAGTGAGATGGAACAGATGGAGATTAGTGCACTCACTGTGTCAGAGAGAGAGGGGGGGGGGGTGAGTGAGATGGAACAGATGGAGATTAGTCCACACACTGTGTCACAGAGAGAGGGGGGGGGGTGAGTGAGATGGAACAGATGGAGATTAGTGCACTCACTGTGTCACAGAGAGAGGGGGGGGGGGGTGAGTGAGATGGAACAGATGGAGATTAGTCCACACCAAAGCTGCCCCAGGTAGCCTCTAGCAGGGCTGCAGGGGCAAGTGCTGAGACACAGACAAAGCTCCCCCAGGTAGCCTCTAGCAGGGCTGTAGGGGCAAGTGCTGAGACACACAGACAAAGCTCCCCCAGGTAGCCTCCAGCAAGGCTGCAGGGGCAAGTGCTGAGACACAGACAAAGCTGGCCCAGGTAGCCTCTAGCAGGGCTGCAGGGGCAAGTGCTGAGACAGACAAAGCCGCCCCAGGTAGCCTCTAGCAGGGCTGCAGGGGCAAGTGCTGAGACACAGACAAAGCTCCCCCAGGTAGCCTCTAGCAGGGCTGCAGGGGCAAGTGCTGAGACACAGACAAAGCTACCCCAGGTAGCCTCTAGCAGGGCTGTAGGGGCAAGTGCTGAGACACAGACAAAGCCACCCCAGGTAGCCTCTAGCAGGGCTGCAGGGGCAAGTGCTGAGACACAGACAAAGCTCCCCCAGGTAGCCTCTAGCAGGGCTGCAGGGGCAAGTGCTGAGACACAGACAAAGCTCCCCCAGGTAGCCTCTAGCAGGGGCAAGTGCTGAGACACAGACAAAGCTCGCCCAGGTAGCCTCTAGCAGGGCTGTGACGTCACGTCGAGTGACGTCACCGGTGAGTGACGTCACGCACGACACAGCTGGGTCGGTGACGTCACCTTTGGTCTTTATTTGTTACGCGGAAACACTGTGTGTGTGTGTGTACATGTGTGTGTGTGTGTGTACATGTGTGTGTGTGTGTGTACATGTGTGTGTGTACATGTGTGTGTGTGTGTGTACATGTGTGTGTGTGTGTGTACATGTGTGTGTGTGTGTGTACATGTGTGTGTGTACATGTGTGTGTGTGTGTGTACATGTGTGTGTGTGTGTGTACATGTGTGTGTGTCTCTGTGTGTGTGTACATGTGTGTGTGTGTGTACATGTGTGTGTGTACATGTGTGTGTGTGTGTACATGTGTGTGTGTGTGTGTACATGTGTGTGTGTGTGTACATGTGTGTGTGTACATGTGTGTGTGTACATGTGTGTGTGTACATGTGTGTGTGTGTGTGTACATGTGTGTGTGTACATGTGTGTGTGTGTGTGTACATGTGTGTGTGTGTGTACATGTGTGTGTGTGTGTGTACATGTGTGTGTGTGTGTACATGTGTGTGTGTACATGTGTGTGTGTACATGTGTGTGTGTACATGTGTGTGTGTGTGTGTACATGTGTGTGTGGGTACATGTGTGTGTGTGTGTACATGTGTGTGTGTGTGTGTACATGTGTGTGTGTGTACATGTGTGTGTGTGTGTACATGTGTGTGTGTGTGTACATGTGTGTGTGTACATGTGTGTGTGTGTACATGTGTGTGTGTGTACATGTGTGTGTGTCTCTGTGTGTGTGTACATGTGTGTGTGTGTGTGTGTACATGTGTGTGTGTACATGTGTGTGTGTACATGTGTGTGTGTACATGTGTGTGTGTACATGTGTGTGTGTGTACATGTGTGTGTGTGTGTACATGTGTGTGTGTGTGTGTACATGTGTGTGTGTACATATGTGTGTGTACATGTGTGTGTGTGTGTACATGTGTGTGTGTACATGTGTGTGTGTGTGTGTACATGTGTGTGTGTGTGTACATGTGTGTGTGTACATGTGTGTGTGTACATGTGTGTGTGTGTGTGTACATGTGTGTGTGGGTACATGTGTGTGTGTGTGTACATGTGTGTGTGTGTGTGTACATGTGTGTGTGTGTACATGTGTGTGTGTGTGTACATGTGTGTGTGTGTGTACATGTGTGTGTGTACATGTGTGTGTGTGTACATGTGTGTGTGTGTACATGTGTGTGTGTGTACATGTGTGTGTGTACATGTGTGTGTACATGTGTGTGTACATGTGTGTGTGTGTACGTGTGTGTGTGTACATGTGTGTGTGTGTGTACATGTGTGTGTGTACATGTGTGTGTGTACATGTGTGTGTGTGTGTGTACATGTGTGTGTGTGTGTGTACATGTGTGTGTGTGTACATGTGTGTGTGTGTGTACATGTGTGTGTGTGTACATGTGTGTGTGTGTACATGTGTGTGTGTGTGTACATGTGTGTGTGTGTGTACATGTGTGTGTGTGTACATGTGTGTGTGTGTACATGTGTGTGTACATGTGTGTGTGTGTGTGTGTACATGTGTGTGTGTGTACATGTGTGTGTGTGTGTACGTGTGTGTGTGTGTACATGTGTGTGTGTACATGTGTGTGTGTGTGTACATGTGTGTGTGTGTACATGTGTGTGTGTGTACATGTGTGTGTGTGTACATGTGTGTGTGTCTCTGTGTGTGTGTACATGTGTGTGTGTGTGTACATGTGTGTGTGTGTACATGTGTGTGTGTGTACATGTGTGTGTGTGTGTGTACATGTGTGTGTGTGTACATGTGTGTGTGTGTGTACATGTGTGTGTGTGTACATGTGTGTGTGTGTACATGTGTGTGTGTACATGTGTGTGTGTGTGTACATGTGTGTGTGTGTGTGTACATGTGTGTGTGTGTACATGTGTGTGTGTGTGTACATGTGTGTGTGTGTACATGTGTGTGTGTGTACATGTGTGTGTGTGTGTACATGTGTGTGTGTGTGTGTACATGTGTGTGTGTGTGTGTACATGTGTGTGTGTGTACATGTGTGTGTGTGTACATGTGTGTGTGTGTGTACATGTGTGTGTGTGTGTGTACATGTGTGTGTGTGTGTGTACATGTGTGTGTGTGTACATGTGTGTGTGTGTGTGTACATGTGTGTGTGTGTACATGTGTGTGTGTGTACATGTGTGTGTGTGTGTACATGTGTGTGTGTGTGTACATGTGTGTGTGTGTCTCTGTGTGTGTGTACATGTGTGTGTGTGTGTACATGTGTGTGTGTGTACATGTGTGTGTGTGTACATGTGTGTGTGTGTGTGTACATGTGTGTTTGTGTACATGTGTGTGTGTGTACATGTGTGTGTGTGTGTACATGTGTGTGTGTGTACATGTGTGTGTGTGTACATGTGTGTGTGTGTACATGTGTGTGTGTGTGTGTACATGTGTGTGTGTGTACGTGTGTGTGTGTGTACATGTGTGTGTGTGTACATGTGTGTGTGTGTGTGTACATGTGTGTGTGTGTACATGTGTGTGTGTGTGTACATGTGTGTGTGTGTACATGTGTGTGTGTGTACATGTGTGTGTGTGTACATGTGTGTGTGTCTCTGTGTGTGTGTACATGTGTGTGTGTGTGTACATGTGTGTGTGTGTACATGTGTGTGTGTGTACATGTGTGTGTGTGTACATGTGTGTGTGTGTGTGTACATGTGTGTGTGTGTACATGTGTGTGTGTGTGTACATGTGTGTGTGTGTACATGTGTGTGTGTGTGTACATGTGTGTGTGTGTACATGTGTGTGTGTGTGTACATGTGTGTGTGTGTGTACATGTGTGTGTGTGTACATGTGTGTGTGTGTACATGTGTGTGTGTGTGTACATGTGTGTGTGTGTACATGTGTGTGTGTGTCTCTGTGTGTGTGTGTACATGTGTGTGTGTGTGTGTCTCTGTGTGTGTGTACATGTGTGTGTGTGTACATGTGTGTGTGTGTACATGTGTGTGTGTGTACATGTGTGTGTGTGTACATGTGTGTGTGTGTCTCTGTGTGTGTGTCTCTGTGTGTGTGTACATGTGTGTGTGTGTGTACATGTGTGTGTACATGTGTGTGTGTACATGTGTGTGTGTGTGTACATGTGTGTGTGTCTCTGTGTGTGTGTACATGTGTGTGTGTGTGTACATGTGTGTGTGTGTGTACATGTGTGTGTGTGTACATGTGTGTGTGTCTCTGTGTGTGTGTACATGTGTGTGTGTGTGTACATGTGTGTGTGTGTGTACATGTGTGTGTGTGTACATGTGTGTGTGTCTCTGTGTGTGTGTACATGTGTGTGTGTGTGTACATGTGTGTGTGTGTGTACATGTGTGTGTGTGTGTACATGTGTGTGTGTACATGTGTGTGTGTGTGTACATGTGTGTGTGTGTGTACATGTGTGTGTGTTTATATATAGAAGATGTGTATATAGTAACCGTAACATCGATAATCATCGTTACTAACATCATCACTATCAACATCATCATCAACATCATCATCAACATCATCATCAACATCATCATCAACATCATCATCAACATCATCATCAACATCATCATCAACATCATCATCAACATCATCATCAACATCATCATCAACATCATCATCAACATCATCATCAACATCATCATCAACATCATCATCAACATCATCATCAACATCATCATCAACATCATCATCAACATCATCATCAACATCATCATCAACATCATCATCAACATCATCATCAACATCATCATCAACATCATCATCAACATCATCATCAACATCATCATCAACATCATCATCAACATCATCATCAACATCATCATCAACATCATCATCAACATCATCATCAACATCATCATCAACATCATCATCAACATCATCATCAACATCATCATCAACATCATCATCAACATCATCATCAACATCATCATCAACATCATCATCAACATCATCATCAACATCATCATCAACATCATCATCAACATCATCATCAACATCATCATCAACATCATCATCAACATCATCATCAACATCATCATCAACATCATCATCAACATCATCATCAACATCATCATCAACATCATCATCAACATCATCATCAACATCATCATCAACATCATCATCAACATCATCGCTATCATCGTCATCATCATGACCATCATCGCTATCATCAACATCATCATCAACATCATCATCATTACCACCATCATCATCACCATCATCATCACCAACATCACCATCATCACCATCATCATCATCACCATCATCACCAACATCATCATCACTATCAACATCATCACTATCAACATCATCAACATCACTACTATCATCATCATCAACATCATCCTCACCATCAACATAATCATCATCACCATCACTATCACCATCATCACCATCATCACCAACATCATCATCATCATCACTACCATCATCACCACTATCATCACCATCATCATCATCACCACCATCACAATCATCACCACCATCATCACCACTATCATCACCATCATCATCATCACCACCATCACAATCATCACAATCAATAATCACCATCAGCACCATCATCCTCACCATCATCAACATCATCATCGCCATCACTATCACCATCATCACCATCATCACCAACATCATCATCATCATCACTACCATCATCACCATCATCACCAACATCATCATCACTACCATCATCACCATCACTATCACCATCATCACCATCATCACCATCATCACAATAAATCATCATCACCATCATCATAATCAATCATCACAGTCAATGATCACCATCAGCACCATCATCATCACCATCATCACCATCATCATCACCATCATCAACATCATCAACATCATCATCGCCATCACTATCACCATCATCACCATCATCACCAACATCATCACCATCATCACCAACATCATCATCATCATCACCATCATCACCATCATCACCATCATCACCATCATCACCATCATCACCATCATCACCATCATCACACATCATCATCATCATCATCACCATCATCACCATCATCGCCATCATCATCATCATCACCATCATCACCATCATCACCATCATCACCATCATCATCATCATCATCACCATCATCACCATCATCACCATCATCACCATCATCACCATCATCACTACCATCATCACCATCACTACCATCATCACCATCATCATCACCATCATCACCATCATCACCATCATCACCATCATCATCACCATCATCACCATCATCATCATCATCATCACCATCACTACCATCATCACCATCATCATCACCATCACTATCAACAAAGCCCACAACTTTAATGTCTGTGTATAGTTGCACACGAACGAGTGTGTGTCACTGTGTGTGTACATATGAGTGTGTACATATGAGTGTGTGTACATGAGTGTGTGTACACATGAGTGTGTGTACATGAGTGTGTGTGTGTACATATGAGTGTGTGTACATATGAGTGTGTACATATGAGTGTGTGTACACGTGTGTGTGTGTACATATGAGTGTGTGTGTGTACACATGAGTGTGTGTACATATGAGTGTGTACATATGAGTGTGTGTACACGTGTGTGTGTGTGTACATGTGAGTGTGTGTATACATGAGTGTGTGTGTGTGTGTACACGTGTGTGTGTGTACATATGAGTGTGTACATATGAGTGTGTACATATGAGTGTGTACATATGAGTGTGTTTACAAAAATACTGCATTATCTAGGCATCGGGGTGAATATAAAAATCTATTTAAAAAAATCGCGTACGAAGTTCAACCAAGTTGCACAACTCCTCTGTGCAACACATTCACACACACACACACACACGCGCATGTCTGTGTGTGTGTGTCTGTGTTAGTGTGTGTCTGTGTGTGTCTGTGTGTGTGAGTGTGTGTCTATGTGTGTGTCTGTGTGTGTGTGTGTCTGTGTGTGTCTGTGTGTGTGTCTGTGCAACACATTCACACACACACGCATGTCTGTGTGTGTGTGTGTCTGTGTTAGTGTGTGTCTGTGTGTGTCTGTGTGTGTGAGTGTGTGTGTCTGTGTGTGTGTGTGTTAGTGTGTGTCTGTGTGTGTCTGTGTGTGTGTCTGTGCAACACATTCACACACACACACACACACGCGCATGTCTGTGTGTGTGTGTGTGTCTGTGTTAGTGTGTGTCTGTGTGTGTCTGTGTGTGTGAGTGTGTGTCTATGTGTGTGTCTGTGTGTGCGTGAGTGTGTCTGTGTGTGTGTCTGTGTGTGTGTGTCTGTGTGTGTGAGTGTGTCTGTCTATGTGTGTGTCTGTGTGTGCGTGAGTGTGTCTGTGTGTGTGTCTGTGTGTGTGTGTCTGTGTGTGTGAGTGTGTGTGTGTCTGTCTGTGTGTGTGTGTCTGTGTGTGTCTGTGTGTGTGTGTTAGTGTGTGTCTGTGTGTGTGTGTGTGTTAGTGTGTGTGTCTGTGTGTGTGTGTGTCTTTGTCTGTCTGTGTGTGTGTGTTTGTGTGTCTGTGTGTGTGTCTGTGTGTGTCTGTGTGTGTGTGTGTCTTTGTCTGTGTGGCTGTGTGTGTGACTGTGTGTGTCTGTGTGTGTGTCTCTGTGTGTGTCTGTGTGTGTGTCTGTGTGTGTGTGTGTCTGTGTGTGTGTGTGACTGTGTGTGTCTGTGTCTGTGTGTCTATGTGTGTCTGTGTGTGTGTCTGTGTGTCTATGTGTGTGTGTGTGTCTGTGTGTGAGTCTCTGTATGCGTGTGTGTGTGTGTGCCACACGGGGGGAGACAAAGGCGGCCGGGCGTGGTGGTTGTGGTGGTTGTGGTGGTGGTTGTTGTGGTGGTGGTTGTGGTGGTGGTTGTGGTAGTGGTGGTGATGGTAGTGGTGGTGGTAGTGGTGGTGATGATAGTGGTGGTGGTGATGATAGTGGTGGTGGTGGTAGAGGTTGTGGTGGTAGTGGTGGTGGTGGTGGTTGTTGTGGTGGTTGTGGTGGTGGTTGTGGTGGTGCTGGCCACCCACCCCTCTGTGTGTGTAGCCACAGTGCCGGTAGCCTTCATAGACGCTGCTGAGTGGGTGGGTGAGTGGGTGAGTGGGTGGGTGAGTGAGCGGGTGAGTGGGTGGGTGAGTGGGTGAGTGGGTGGGTGAGTGAGCGGGTGAGTGGGTGGGTGAGTGGGTGAGTGGGTGGGTGAGTGGGTGAGTGGGTGAGTGAGTGAGTGGGTGAGTGAGTGAGTGAGTGGGTGAGTGGGTGAGTGGGTGGGTGAGTGAGTGGGTGAGTGGGTAGGTGAGTGGGTGAGTGGGTGGGTGAGTGAGTGAGTGGGTGAGTGGGTAGGTGAGTGAGTGGGTGAGTGGGTGAGTGGGTGGGTGAGTGAGTGGGTGAGTGGGTGAGTGGGTGAGTGAGCGAGTGGGTGAGTGAGTGGGTGGGTCAGTGAGTGGGTGAGTGAGTGGGTGAGTGAGTGGGTGGGTGAGTGAGTGAGTGGGTGAGTGAGTGGGTGGGTCAGTGAGTGGGTGAGTGAGTGGGTGAGTGAGTGGGTGGGTGAGTGAGTGGGCGAGTGAGTGGGTGAGTGGGTGGGTGAGTGAGTGAGTTGGTGAGTGAGTAAGTGAGTGGGTGAGTGAGTGGGTGAGTGAGTAGGTGAGTGGGTGAGTGAGTGGGTGGGTCAGTGAGTGGGTGAGTGAGTGGGTGGGTGAGTGAGTGGGTGAGTGGGTGAGTGAGTGGGTGAGTGAGTAAGTGGGTGAGTGGGTGAGTAAGTGAGTAAGTGCGTGAATGAGTGAGTGGTTGAGTGAGTGGATGAGTGGCTGCTGGTAATATATTGATGCAGCTGATGATGATGATACTGCCGATGATGATTATGCTGCTGACGATGCTGCTGCTGCTGATGCTGATGATGATGCTGATGATGTAGCTGATGCTTCTGATGATGCTGCTGCTGCTGCTGATGATGATGATGCTGATGATGTAGCTGATGCTTCTGATGATGATGCTGATGCTGATGATGCTGCTGCTGATGATGCTGCTACTGATGATGCTGCTGCTGATGATGCTGCTACTGATGATGCTGCTGATGATGATGATGCTGATGATGCTGCTACTGATGATGCTGATGCTGCTGCTACTGATGCTGCTACTGATGCTGCTGCTACTGATGATGCTGATGCTGATGATGCTGCTACTGATGCTGCTACTGATGCTGCTGCTACTGATGATGCTGATGCTGATGATGCTGCTACTGATGCTGCTACTGATGATGCTGCTACTGATGATGCTGATGCTACTGATGCTGCTACTGATGCTGCTGATGATGCTGATGATGTTGCTACTGATGATGCTACTGATGATGTTGCTACTGATGATGCTACTGATGATGCTGCTACTGATGATGCTGATGCTGATGATGCTGCTGCTGCTGATGCTGCTACTGATGCTGATGATGCTGATGCTGATGCTGATGATGCTGCTACTGATGATGCTACTGGTGCTGCTGATGCTGCTACTGATGCTGCTACTGATGATGCTGCTACTGATGATGCTACTGGTGCTGCTGATGCTGCTACTGATGCTGCTGATGATGCTACTGATGCTGCTGATGATGCTGATGATGTTGCTACTGATGATGCTTCTGATGATGCTGCTGCTGATGCTGCTGTTGCTACAGCTGCGGATGCTGCTGTTGCGGCTGCTGCTGCTGCTGCTGCTGATGATGATTCTGCTGCTGATGGTGAATCAGCTGCTGCTGCTGATGATGATGAATCTGCTGCTGATGATGCTGCTGCTGTTGCTGCCGCTGCTGCTGCTGATGCTGCTGCTGATGATGATTCTGCTGCTGTTGCTGCCGCTGCTGCTGCTGATGATGATGATTCTGCTGCTGCTGATGCTGCTGATGATGCTGCTGATGATGATGATGCCGATGGGAGGCTGGGGGTTGGTTGGTGGTGCCTGGTGCAAGGGCAGTGTGCTGATGCTGCTGCTGCTGCTGATGCTGATGATGATGCTGATGCTGATGATGCTGCTGATGATGCTGATCGTGAGAGAAGACAGAATCGTCTCCTGACGACGTGGAGGAGGTGGAGGAGGTGGAGGAGGTGGAGGAGGTGGTGGAGGTGGTGGAGGTGGTGGAGGTGCGGTCTGCACCACGGACAGAGTTGACCTGGAGCAGATCCACAGGGTCAGAGAGCTCCAGGTAGTCCTGGCGGAGGGCGAGTTAGACACACACAGAGAGACACAGAGTCAGAGAGACACACAGAGAGACACAGAGTCATAGAGAGACACAGAGAGACACACACAGAGACACACAGAGAGACACACACACAGAGACACACACACAGAGACACACACACAGAGACACAGAGAGACACACACAGAGACACACACACAGAGAGCTCCAGGTAGTCCTGGCGGAGGGCGAGTCAGAGAGACACACAGAGAGACACAGAGTCAGAGAGACACACAGAGAGACACAGAGTCAGAGAGAGACACAGAGAGACACACACAGAGACACACAGAGAGACACACACACAGAGACACACACACAGAGACACAGAGAGACACACACAGAGACACACACACAGAGAGCTCCAGGTAGTCCTGGCGGAGGGAGAGTTAGACACACACAGAGAGACACACACAGAGACACAGAGTCATAGAGAGACACAGAGAGACACACAGAGAGACACACACAGAGACACACACACAGAGACACACACACAGAGACACACAGAGACACACACAGAGACACACAGAGAGCTCCAGGTAGTCCTGGCGGAGGGCGAGTTAGACACACACAGAGAGACACAGAGTCAGAGAGACACACAGAGAGACACAGAGTCAGAGAGACACACAGAGAGACACACACAGAGAGACACAGAGTCAGAGAGACACACACAGAGACACACAGAGAGCTCCAGGTAGTCCTGGCGGAGGGCGAGGCAGAGACACACAGAGAGACACAGAGTCAGAGAGACACACAG